>NC_056739.1:1012321258-1012480570 GCF_019279795.1 Protopterus annectens | reverse complement strand
CCCCCTACCCTCGTCATGCACCATACCTCCATGTGTCTGTGTGTTAAACCTAGGGATATCCCCCCTCTGGTAGATGAACATATATGCTTCGTGGCCCTGCTAGCCACACCCTGGACACACACCCATCGCAGCATACATGGTACATGTGCTCAACGGACGGTACTACTGACGTCTGCTGATGGGGGTGGTTAATGGCATGGCACCCCGGCAGCTGGACAGTGTACGTGACTATGCTGACACATATCACAGTGCACTTCCGCAACATGTACGCAATGGTAGGGACCATGCTATTCCACACAGAGACATGGCGGTACTGGCCTTTTCACAGACGCCACGGAGGTAGTCATGTTCCATGCACATCTGCTGTATGGGCACATGTGCAGGCTGTTGCACGGTGGGTATATTCACATGTGTGGGGTGCATCACTTGACAGTCATGGTGGGTCCTCGTTGTCCATCACATGCTCCAAAGCTAGCTACCTACACATGACTGCCGCACATTACAGTGTGGGCCCTCAGGCAGTGTGGTGGTATGTCTGTGTTGTTTGGCTACATCCACATTCGATGTAGTGTACAACAGTCACCCAGGCATTGCCGACTGAGATGTTGTTGGCAACATGCCAGCCAATGGGTTACCTACCAACAATACACACTCTCACTCACTACAGGGTTCCAATCCATACATGGACATCGCAGTGTCCCTGTGGACACATACATGGTACTACCATGCACACGTTATGTCCTAGGACACTGTCCCAATGTCATCTCCGATCTCCCTAGCTGTTATGTCCCGCCAACCTGTTTGGTATGTGTCTCCACAGCAGCCCATTGAATTAACTGCTAGCCTGTTCATGGACGTTGTGTACCTTGACCACCACACTACCGCATCTATCACACTACACATGGGTGGTACTGCATTGCACATGTGGGACTGCATTCGTACACCCATGACTGTACCATTCAGTATGGCACTGGGACACATCCTCACATCCGTGCTTCACACACTCATTGATGACCTCCATGCCTTTACTGGCACCCTTGTTGGGCCTCTGTGTGCCACAGCATGCCACATACACATGCTGGCCACCTGTCATACCATTGCATGGGTGGTTGGTGTGGTATGGAGGGTAACAGATCAGACATTGTCCCCACATTGCCCTTCAGCACCATTCCACATTCTGGTATTGGCAATGTACACATCCACCATCACATCATACCCTGTCTCAGGATGTTAGGCTATATGACTCCTGGACAGGACACACAGTGGTGCAAGCATATCATGCTACCTACTACATGTCAGGTACATGTGGCATTACACAGTCCTCAGTCATGTGGCCTCTCATGTTCACTATTTGCTTACATACACAACATGCTGTCACAGAGTACTGTCCATGCCTAGATATCCCACATCTACATACCTGGCAGCATTGTAGCTCCACCAGCTCATACTGCTAACAACCGTACAGGTGTCGGTGTGGCAGATATATCTTGTAGATGTCATTGCATCAGGATACATCACACATGGTGCATACACATCACCTTTGCATAGCAACAGTCATCCACTGGGTATCACATGGATACTGTCCTCATACATGCATATCACATTGTACATGGTTGCTGTACACACACATGCCCCACATGGTGCTGTGGTTGCCATATTCCACTGTGGCATGGGTACACATCTGCAGGGCCACACATATCTGTACTGTGTGTGTTGCTGGTACATAGGTAGCCTTTGTATTTGTGCCATACACACATCTACACATGGGCAGGGTTACAATAACACATTCGTGGTGTACCTTCCACAACGGCTATGACTTTACATGGCACGGCATAGTCATGCCATGATGTATACCAGGCTCAGACAGTTTACATGTGCAGATGACAGACAGGGAACACATCTGTACTCATCTGCATACCACTTACACAGGGGTGTCATCTACTCTGACATGGGCCATGTCCTCTGCATTAGTGATGCATGTAGTACTCCTACATGACAATTGCAGTGGGCGGGGTGAATGAAGCACTCCTGCATATGTGCACACATGCCACATTGCATAGCCTGGGCTTCTGTGTTACTTCCGCAGACACGACACACACCATGCTGTGGAACGTAGGTCCTGTGCACATCCCACAGGGACACACTGTGGCACTGGTCATGTGATAGCTCCCTTGCTGAGAGGGTGACACATAGTCATGGTACCACCACAGCGGCAGTACTGTGTAGACATGCAGTTGACATCCACCTCTGCTGTTCAGTGGACACTACCATGGGGAGGTGACACTACTGTGTACACTGCACATGTGTTTACACATGGACCTGCCGGACGTCATTGTTGCACACATTGCACCTGCTACAGATCGTTTGGACATGGTTACTTGGTGTTCCTTCCATTTCGGTGGCTATTCTGCTACTACTCTGTCCCATATGTACAGGCCATACATATCCTGTTAGTGTACATAACACTAGGCCATACCTCCATTATGCATGCTATGCCTGTGATACTGTGTATGATGTCTGTCATATCCACCATGACAGCTTTACATTACACCTACTTGACATAGTAACCCCTACTGCGAGGCATACGTTGACGTCGTGCGCACATTACGTATGACATCGACGGTATATGCCCATACACATGTGTGCTGTGACAGTATACATACATGTCCTATCCCCTGCTGTGGCACTTCCTTGTTGGACATCCACTGCCAGCATCGGCGTGGGTGGTGGCATTGTTCTGTGTTTTGCCCCCCTATGGCGGCCCTTGGGTTATCCCGGCTGTGTACATGATGTCCCACTGCTGTGCACACGGTGTCCACAGTCGTTGGTATGCTCAGTGGGATAGCACTACATAACCACCTTTCACCACTCTCTGCTTTATGGACAGGTATCCTTACTTACAAACACCGTTCACATACAGTGCAGCTTCATCATACATATCATGCGTTACACACCAGTACATCTCGTGGGTTCTACATACCTTTCCTGTGTTTACTTCCGTTTTCCGTTCGAGTCTCGTTATATCGTTCACTCTCAGTTGAGCCGTTTTTTAGTAGTGGTACGGTATGAACATACAGTTTGAATATCCTAGGAGTCTTCCTTATATCCGTCGTCACCTGCGACATGTGGGTTCATCACACCAATAGCTGTTCCTCGGTGTGTACTTATGCGCATATCACCTGTGCATCTACTCCATTCGTACAGTACGCGTCGGAACTAGGGCATGGTTCATTCCTCGCCTGGGCGTTGGTTATTTGCACTACCTTCGTGGAGATGGTCTGTATTGTGTTATGTTATGTGTGACTGCAGCCGCTATGTGTGGCGTCAGGTACATTTCGCAGTGGTGTTAGCTGTGGATTGTGTGTGTTGGGTATGGTATTATGTTCGACATGTGGGTGTCCCTGTCCTGGCGGCGTCTGTCGATGGCGTTTTGCATTTGGATGTGTAACATAGCTCTTGTATTCCTTTACACAACGGATGCAGGTATGCATCCGCTGCTGATAGTGTTTCCAACGCGAGATGTTATGGTTATGCCGCTGTTATTGACTGCCTGTATGTTTTTGCTGCTATTGCGGCTTGTATCCCTTTGATATGTGCGATGGGGTATATCGGCGGTTGTGGGTGACGGGTACGGGTTGTGGGCCTTGCATTTCTACATACACGGTATGCTTGTGTGTGTGCTCCATCCCTGCCTGGGGAGCTGCAAGTTACCTGTCTGTTGTTCTGGGAGTGTAGGTTTTTTTGATGTCGTCTGGTGTCGGTATCGCCTGCATGTGTGCTTCCTGCATGTATTCCTCCGTCACATCGGTAGTATATCTGCGGCTGTTCGTACGTGCCGACTATCCCTTGGCATTTTGTCCCAGATATTTACGGTCATTGTGGTCCTGTACTTGGGACGGCCTGTATGCTACCGGTTGCCACCTATTCGGGTGGCGATTGCTTGTTTAACACTCGTAGAACACACAGCGGTGTTTACGGGCCGATACGTAGCCACGATCGGTGCCGGGGTAGCACATGCGTATTTCCGCGGTACATAACTATTGCTGTGTAACGTTGCCGATGTATCGTTTTGAAATTAACATATCGGTGCCATACATATGGTCATGGTTTGTACATACGTCCTTTGCATTTCATGTTGGCTATACTCCTGTGGTACATTCTGGGACATTTTCGCTTTGCATCGTTTTACGTCGCCACACGCCTAGCCAGGGAGGGGCTCTCAGTACTACTTTGGGGGTACTGCTGTACATACGCCTGTGGTCCCTATACTGTATGCCTACGCATGTTATTCCACTCCGCCTGTCACATGTCACCTACATACACATTTTACAGTGGCACACACATTACACTCGCACAGCGGAACACACGACACCCTCACCGCACACATACACATACTGCCGCTGTCACAGGGA
This sequence comes from Protopterus annectens, assembly GCF_019279795.1. Lineage (NCBI taxonomy): Eukaryota > Metazoa > Chordata > Ceratodontiformes > Protopteridae > Protopterus > Protopterus annectens. The sequence goes on along the minus strand of NC_056739.1, from coordinate 1,012,476,158 downwards.
CGGTTGCACACAGTACCTACGTTGCCCGCATCACCGGCGGCGGTGTCTACCTCCGCTCTCATATCCTAATAATGTTACCCGCACATGTCCTGTTACTGTACCGTGGCCTGGCGATCATCCGGACTCGCGATTATGCATTTAGGTAGGTTGACCTTTCCATGAGTGGCGTTCCCTGTTCTGTCAACCCTCCCGGATACTCAGGTTGTCGTTCACTATGTTTACTATGTAGAGATATCGCGTCTTACTTCTCTGTCACCTTGCATCCCTCTGATTCCCTGTCTTACCTGTTGTACTTTATACCTGTGTATGTGTACATATATTTCTACGTGTGTAATGATATCTATCTCCATATCTGTGTATGCACATATGTACATATGTATACACCTTGCGTGACGTGGCAGCATACGGCTATACCGTCTGCTGTAGGACCACGCGTTGAGGTGTTGGCGTTCCATGCTCCGCTGGCTGTTGGGTGTGCAGTGTTTGGGTGCTACCTATGTTGGAGTCACACATGGGACCACCCATACGGTACACATTATGGGCGGCCATGTTTGTGTGCCATCCATTTCACTGTGTGTGCAGGTAGGGAGGTGTCAGTCCATGGGGCCTATGCTGTCAGAGTATGTGCTATACATTCCCTCTTTGCTAAGGCATAGGCATATTGGGTATGCCTCCGTCTGCCTACTGGGGCTGGCACAGTGTGTTCATGGTGCTGAACGCTCTGTGCCTGTGCTTGCCTTGGCAGTTGTGGCGGGCTTGGTGGCCCTTCACCATTATGTCCCTGCAGCAGCTGTTTCCGCAGGATCATATTATGTAGCATGGCACATACTATGAATATGTGGGCACATGTGCCTGGAGAGTACTGCAGGGCTCCACCGGATGTATCCAAGCACCGGAACCGTGATTTCAGCATCCCAAACACACGCTCTATGATTATTCTGGTTTGTGCGTGTGCCTCATTATGGCATTCTTGCATGTGTGTGTGTGCATTTCTGATGGGTGTCATCATCCACGGCTCCAGTGCATAGCCAGCATAGCCCACAAGGTGGCCTTGTGTGATGTCCCCCCCTGGCAAATACCTGATACAGCTGTGAGGCATGCCAGATATGGGAGTCATGGTAGCTTCCAGGGCTGCCAGCACACACATCCATGATAATGCCCTGCGCATTGCACATGACCTGGCAATTGATGGAGGGGAATCCCTTGCGGTTTATGTAGCGTCTACCCTGCTCCCCGGGTGGTGACTTGATTTGTATGTGCGTACAGTCTATCGCACCCAGTACCTCCGGGTATTGTGCCACACGGTGGAAGTGGCGCATATTGCTAGCCAACTCCTCCTGAGATCTGGGGAAGTATATATACTCATGGGCATGTTGTAACATGGCATCCAGAAACTGGTGTAGTACCCTGGATGCTGATGCCTGTGAGATGCCCATTATATCCCCGGTTGGCCTTTGAAAGGTACCTGTAGCCAGTATACGCAAACTTACACATACCTTTGTGTCCACTGGGATGGGCTCCCCTCTGTTGTTTCTTGTTCTCAGGCATGGCCGGCACAGCTCCACTATTTGCTGTAACGTGTCCCTGTCCATCCTGTAAGGCTCTACTATCTCCAGGTCTTGAAGCCCTTGGTAGGTTTCCCTTGGTCTGAACACTCTCCTTCTCCTCTGAGGCCTACGGTAGTTGTCGGCACCCTCCTCCGCAACTCCGTCTGTCTCTGACACATGCTGATGTATCACGGCCACGGCGGCACCCAACATATACATTTTAAAAGTTCCCCGTGTGTTTACACCCTAAAGTGCGGCGTTTGGGAATACGCTGTGTGTTGTGTGCATTCACACTTTATACTGTTGTGCTGTACACCCGGTGATGTCATTGGGTGTGTCTGTGCGGCCGTATCTGTGGATTATCTTCCGTGTTTTACCGTTGGCACTGCAACGCTGTTGCCTTTGGTGTTACATTACACTTGCCTGCATTGGTTTAGCTTTAGACCTTACCTTACTGTTTCTGCACGTTGCACCTACTATTTCCTGGAGTGCATCCTGCAGGGACATGGCATATCATGCATTTTGTCTGCCGCCGTTATGCAACCTCTCTACTTGGCTGTGCTGTATCGGTTCTTCGCTCTTTGCAATTCTGCTACATCCCCTACTTTTTTTGCATTCATATGCCTCCCCTTTCCCGTTTTGCGGGATTCTGCATGCAGAGTTGTCAGCTGCCGCCAATTGCCCTTCGTGGGTTGATTGGTGTTGATTGCTCATTACGACTCCAATTACACTGCTTCCGCATTTCCTCATATTCTCCGCATCACCTTCCTGTATCCGTGGTTGTTGACGGGGCGGCCGTCACATGACTGGGTTGGGGGAACGTAGTCATCCTCGTGCACATGCATCTGTGCACGCATTGTGTACTCTCAGCGCATCTATTTCCTCACGCCGGTCCTGCTGCTGTGATGTGCATTGTACAGCCCATGTTTGCTGGGCTCCAATGTGCTTCCTCCTACAGTGGCACACCCCTCTGCAGTTGACATGTATTCCCTCTGGGCCACTCCTCGGTGTATTACCGCTCGCGTTTGGTGCAGCCTTACGCCAGCGGGGTTTTGTGATTCAGTATTATCTGCCTCATTTGCATGGCATTGACTACTAATACATGGTTACGGCGCCGAACACTGCCGCCACTCCTTGGCAACCCTTGAGCTGTGGTTGTGACTTTCCATGCATACTATGGTGTATTGTGGCTGTGAAGCTGATGTGTATTATACTGCTCTTTTATGACATTGTCATATTATTTCATTGTTTCGCACCTTCCGGACATGTCCTGGGGTTCTGCTGTGGTTTCTGGACATACCATTTATGTCATTATTTACATTTTGTGCATGTTTTCTTTTGACATTCTCGGTGTCTTTCGCCATTGGCATATTGCACCAGTATGATACCTGACGTTGACAGCCTTCCGTTACTCCTATGTCATGTTTGGATATATGTAAACCGTTTTTTTTGGTTTACATTGCCGTGCCCTTATGCTACGCCTGCGCCACTTCGTGGATTGCTATATGCCTTCATTTGCATGGTGCAACACCGCACATGGGGTGTTTAACATACCTACGCCGGAGGCGGCGCAACTCAGGCGCACGCCGGTAGTGCACGTGGAATTGGATCGTACCTGAATCGCTCGGCGGCCATGTCTGGCGTTGTGGCGCCTACGCTATGCGTGCGCCTGGCGCAAGGTTCATGAATCCCGGGGAATGTGTGCAAGGAGACAATATATACAAATAGCTAACATGGAACTCCATATAACATTAAGGCAAGATTATGTTAGAACTGCATTGAAAACATCTAGACTTATTACATGTTCAGTAGCTAAAAAGAGAATGTATAACCAAAGCCCTAAGCCTTAACTAACAATTTCCTGTTTTTTAAAACCAGTTTGATGGAAATTTTATAATTCAAACCTGGTTTCTGGTCAGCCCTTAATCTAATAATCCATTTGATTTCTGCTCTCTGTGTAATTCCTTGTATCAACCCCTCTAATACTGGGCATATTTATTTGAATCACTTGAAATTTAAACTTGTGCTGGTCATTATTGTCTAAGACATGTTTGGATATGGCATTATTGGTGGATTTAGTTCTTATGTTGTAAAGATGTTCTCTAATCCTCTCCCATAAACGCCTATCCATTTTTCCCACATAAAACACAAGGCTTGCTGTACACTGAGCTAAGTATACAACATGTTCTGACTGACAGGTTGCTGTAACATTAAACCTAAAGCTCCTACATGTCAATAGTTACAGGCATTACATGCTGATGTGCCCGATGATGGTAAATCTGCAGTACATCTAATGTCATCCTACGGATAACATAACAGTCTCTGTAAATTCATCCTGTTCCTATATGTAAAGTGTGGTCTATCACCCACTTTGTTTGTGTCTTTCAGCTTTTCTCAGTTAGGGGTCGCCACAGCGGAATTCTGGTCTGCTAATGATTGGCAGTTGATTTTTAAGTACCGGCTTGCCAGGTCTGATGCACAACCTTCAACAAAGGTACGCCCATTCATGCATGTCTCTCTACACAGAAGACGCTCTAGCTGAGAATCGAACTGGACAGCATCTTACTGTGAGGTGACAATGCTACCACAGCACCACCACTGCTATTTCTTTTAAATTAGGGTCAACCATTAGTACCCCCCAATTATTTTAGAATACCTCTCTCATCCTATTGATATCTTGTGTGTAATTCAAGGAGAGCTTAACTACTGGATCACAAACATTCTTCAACTCAGTTCCTTCAACCAGTCTACTTCTATCAGAAAAATAAGGGGATGCTATGTTTGTTCTCAGTTGTTACACCCTCAAAACCTGTGACAACCTCACATAGATTATAAGATCTATCTACCAGTCTTTCCTGTAAATTCATTAACTCACGTTCAAATCCATCTTCAGTTGGGTTCAGGCATGATGCATGTATCACCTGTCCTCTTACAATGTTCTTAAAAATGAACCTTGGGTGCATACTCTTCCTATTTAAAAGGGAATTCTTATAACAACCTTTTCTAAAGACACCCGTATAAGCAACCTAGTTTTCCAGACATTCGATATAAACATCCAGATAAGAAATCCATCTATCTGAGTTCTCCATAGTGAAATTCAGAAAGCTTGTAAGTGAATTAATTTCTTCTAAAAAAATTTGCAACCCAGTGTCAGTACCTGTCCATAAAAGGAAAAGGTCATCTACGAAACGTGTATAAAATACATGTTCCTGAAAACTAGTCAAAGGGAACAATTTCTCCTTTTTCCAAATTGCCATTAATAGGTTGGCGTAGGTATTGGCACAAGAAGTTTCCATAGACATGCCATCCCTTTGTATATAGGGTGTTCCATTAAACAAAAACACATTGTTTTCTAGAATGACTTCTAAAAAGGCAGACATCAAATGTATGAGTTACAGTGTGTTGTGTATCCTTGAATTACACACAAGATATCAATAGGGTGAGAGAGGTGTTCTATAAGAATTGGGGATAATAATGGCCGCCCTAATTTAAAAGAAATAGTGGATAGTGGGTGATAGACCACACTTTACATATAGGAACAGGATGAATTTACAGAGACTGTTATGTTATCCGAAGAACAACATTAGATATACTGCAGATTTACCATCATTGGGCAAGTCAGCGTGTAATGCCTGTAACTATTGCAAATTTTTGAACACTGAAAACTCTATTATACACCCAGTGACATGTAAGAGCTTTAGGTTTAATGTTACAGCAACCTGTCAGTCAGAGCATGTTGTATACTTAGCTCAGTGAACAGCATGCCTCGCATTTTATGTGGGAAAAACGGATAAGCATTTACGGGAGAGGATTAGAGAACGTCTTTACAACATAGGAATTAAATCCACAAATAATGCCTTATCCAAACATGTCTTAGACAATAATGACCAGCACAATTTTAGATTTCAGGTGATTTAAATAAATATACCCAGTATTACAGGGGGGGATACAAGGAATTACACAGAAAGAGCAGAAATCAAATGGATTATTAGATTAAGGGCTGATCAGAAACCAGGTTTGAATGATAAAATTTCCATCAAACCGGTTTTAAAAAACAGGAAATTGTTAGTTAAGGCTTAGGGCTTTGGTTATACATTCTTTTTTTAGCTACTGAACATCTAATAAGTCTAGATGTTTTCAACAGAGTTCTGACATGATCTTGCCTTAATGTTATATGGAGTTCCATGTTAGCTATTTGTATATATTGTCTCCTTGCACACATTGTCTCTTTGAATATACAGTTTGTAATTTTTATTATTTTTAACTTACTTGCTTTTTTACCATGTTATACAATCTTACAAGGTTTATTTTAATATCATGCATATAATAATTGTTTTTGTATATGACATCAATATATAATTATATCCTTACGCATATTTTTTTAATATATTTCTTAATATTTTTAAATATTTCTTAATTTATATTTTATAACATACATTCCCTTTTTTATGACATAATATATGTAGTGTCAATATCAGGTGTTTAGATTTATTTGTTTTATAGCAGGATGTGATGTCATGATTAGTACTGCTAGTTTGTATATAAATTGATTCTTGCGAATTAAGTGCTTTTTGGTCTGAAGAAGCCCTACCGGGTGAAAGCACTTACCTCAGTTTTTACAATGAAATAAACTATTTGGACTTTTTAGAGCTTCGTGAGTGGATTTCCTGATTTTTGGATTTTATGTGAATAGCTCATAACTGATATTGTCCTCATTGAACATCTAGCCTATGTGGGTATTGCAGTACAGTCCTGGTCTGCTCCTTTGCATTTTCCTTTTAATTTTATTCATCAGCATTTGCTATAGGAGTGTTTATTTCCTGGTCACAACAGTTGTTTGTTTATTCTGCATGGTTGTACAATTTGTTCTATTAACCATGTAGTATGTAAGATTAACATTGAAAGTTGTCCCTGCTTTTGGGCTTTGCATTCAATAGTAAAAGGGAGCACGGCCATTGGGCATAGATAATGTTTTGATGGGGTGGCAGGGGTCCTTGTCAGTGCTTCCATGTTAAGTAATTATGGTATGTGTGCACATAGAACTGATAGTTTTTTCTTTTCCCTGCAGATTGCTGAAGTGCAGAAAGCATCATGCAATGGCTTGAAAAGGGGATTTGAAAGGTGATGTTTTGATAGGATGGACGTTCTTGCCACTTGAATGAGGCACAAGGAGGGTCTGAGTAATCAACTTAGTAAGGCATGTTAGAGGTCTGTGTTTAATTAGTGGGAGTTGATTATTGCATTGGTATAGGGGGCAAGTAAGGAAGAGGTAGGTAAGGGGGTCAAGGGGAAAAATTGTCAGGGACAATTTATGGGGAGTGTGGGGATACCATAGGATGAATAGAGTCATGACATTCATAGGAGCACAGGGATTTATTAGGCTACAGCCCCACGGCTTCTGCAAGCCAGTAATGTTCAATCCTTGCTTCTTGGAACCTTGGGTGGTCATATTCGCTCATCCAGTTGTTTGAACCATATGTGAGGGAAGGGCCAATGAGGTGTTTGACAGGATGCTGGAGTTTGTTACTAACAGGTGGTATCTTGGGGTGACAAATTTGTCCCTTGAGTAGGTAGTGTTAATGTTACATACCAGGTTAACATTTTAAAGAATAGCACAAGGATCATTTCACTTGGGGCTTGGGTGAATTTTGTAGATATAGTTTTAGGAAGCATGGTAGGTAGGTGGCTGTGTTGGGGTAGTTTTAGAAACTGGGTGCATTTTTACAAAGGAGTTATAAGGTTTAAGGAAGCCTGGTTGCAGGAAAGGCCAGTTGTAGGATAGGTCTTAATTACCTACTAGTGGTACAGGTTACATAAGGAAAGAGAGCTTTTGAGGAGAAAGACTAGGGACGAACAGGGACTAAGAATGGTTTGGTAATGAGTGAATTGGGGGTGTTTATGGCTGGGCACAGAGTATTTCATTGCTGAGCATAGGTGAGTTTTCAGGAACTAGGTCAAGGGGCACTGGATTTCTGCCATCTAAGGTTAGGACATTAAAGTTTTGGAGTTAGACTATTCCCTAAGGTAATTGAGTTGTTGCACATCCAGAATGGGGTACTTGGTGGGCTAAAGTGATAAGCTACAGTTGACAGGGTCCTGAGTGTGAGACTTGATACTAGTTGTTTTGTCTGAGTGCCGATTTGAGTTCAAGGGGTTATAGTTTGTGGTTATAGGTTGTCAATCCATTCAGGTTGAGCCATGATTTCAGCTTTGAAGGAAGCGGAAAAGGGTATGTATTCTCTTGGGGTGGACATTCCAGTGGTACAGTGGGGTCACGGTAATCCTACTTTATTGAGTTCCATTAGGGTGTGTTTCAGTGATGCTATGGCAAGGAGGGCTTATGACAGGATTCTAAGGTGATTTACAGACAATAGGTACACCGAATGATGTTTGGCTTGACTCTTCCCTTTATGGGAAGTAGTGGTTTGAGCAATTTTGGGTAGAAGGGAGGGGGAACAGCCTGGTCAGGCTGGTTGGCAGAGAAGAGGTATAGACTCGCCCTCTTCTGTTCTCCCCCTGATTTGGATGTTCATTTCAAGGATCTTGGGGAAAGGAAAATGAGCAGCTGGAGGAAGTTTGCTGAACAGATAAGCAAACTGAGGTAAGGATGCTGCTTATTTGGTGGAAGGTAATTCAATGAATGGTGTATGAAGTGAGATGGGATGCTGCTTCATAAGTAAAGTAAGAGAGCAGAGGTATGGGTCCTACTTGTTGGGCAGGGTGAGTAGGTACGCTGCCCTGATTAACATTACAAGGATGGTGGTTCATAAGTAAAGTAAGCAAGCAGAGATATGGACATTGCCTTACTGAGGGCAGGGTGAGTAGGTACACTGCCCTGATTAACATTACAAGGATGCTATGCTGTGTTTAGAATCAATTATATTATGAATAGTTGTAATTAATGAATTGGATGAGCAAAGCTATGTTATGAAATTTAATAAAGGTCGTCAAATGCCATTTGGTGTGATGTATGTTTATTGAATGGGACCGGGACAACATAGCTACTAATTATATTTTGGATGCATCAGTGGATGTGGCAACAGATTTATTTGAATTGGAGCATCTACAATTGGTTCTGAAGATAACATAGCTTTCATCTAGTTAAACGTTTCATCTGTTACTGTAGCTCACCTTATCTGGATTGGATGACTTACCTATAGTCATGAGTGTGACAGGACATACTATGGTAACAAAGCTAGGTACACATTTTCTTACTTTGTCATTTGGTTTTATGTATTGGTTGTCTTCTGCCAGCTTCTATTTTGTCTTTTGCAGAGCTTGTTATCTGTCTCATAGGTTCATAGGTTCATAGGTAGGTACTAGGCTATCTGCCCAAAGGCATTTATAAGCCTAGCTGGAATGTGTTGGCTTTCGCCACCCCCTTAGATTAGTTCCCTGTGCCTCTGTCCAGTAGAGCCATTTAAGTGATCCCTGGGGTAAACTTTCTGTTTCCAATCCACTCATCAAGGTTTCTCTTGAAGAGGGTTAGCGAGGAGCTCTGCCTAATGTAGATTGGAATCTTGTTTCAGAGCATGGGAAGTCTCTGGGACAGGAATCTATCCCTCCAGCACGTCCTATTTATTGGTGTGGTAAGGTTTAGATCCCTGAAGCGTGTAGCTTGAGGGGATATGGTTTTCTTTAGGTGGAGCATGTCCATCAATTCTGGGTTGGACATGGCTTTGTATGTCAGGCAGATGTCACCTCTGAGTAGGTGGTATGCAACCGAGTACAGCTGGAGTTTCTTCAGTCGAGCTGCAAAGGGCATATGCTTGAGGCCAGTGATACTCTTGGTGAGGTACTTCTGTGGTCTTTCCAGTTGTTGCAGGTGTTTTGTAAGGTAAAACCCAAATTGGGCATTGTACTTTATGATGGCTCAGATGAGTGATGTATAGAGGGGCCCAATGACCTCTTTCGATCTGGATGCAAACTGTTTCATGATTAGGTGGGCCACATAGAAGGATTTTCTAACCACGTTGGCAATGTGATTATCAAAGGAGAGGTTACTATCTACTTAGGTCTCCAGATCCCTTATTACATCTTCCATATTTAGGGGACTACCACCTATGTGGTAGTTTTTGGATACTTTGTTTTTTCCAAAGGGGGATGACTATGCACTTTTTGGCATTTAGCTCGAGGCCATGGTTTTGACACCAGGTATCTGTATCAGTGAGACCCTTTTGGAGGATGTCTATGTCAGCCAGAGAGTCAATTATAGCCCCTAGTTTGCAGTCATCTGCAAACTTGGTCAGCCATAGTCCTCCTGTGCTTGCCTGTACCACTGAGAAGTATATGCCAAAGAGGAGGGGTCCTAGGACTGAGCTCTGCAGAACACCACTTGTAATCAGTTTAGAGTGAGACCTAGCTCCCGCAACTCTTACCATGTGGGTTCTGTCCATGAGCCAGTTGGCAACCCATCTTGTGACGTAGGGGTTTATGTTCAGGCTGGTGAGCTTGTCTATAATACTTGGGTGGGGAATGGTGTTGAAGGCCATTGCAAGGTCTAGGTAGGCTGTGTGTACCACCTTTCCCTCATCTATAGCCTTGGTAACTGTCTCAAAGAAGTCCACCAGGTTTAGGAGGCGCGATTGCCCTTAACAAAGCCGAACTGGGTAGGATCCAGTGTTTGGAGGTTTCCAATGTCTGTTAATGAAATCCATGATGCCGCGTTCCATAGTTTTGCAGACCAAGCTAGTCAGGCTTATAGGGCGATACTTCCCAGGGTCCTTTGTGGCTCCACCTTTGTGGAGTGGAATAACAGTTGCTGTGCACCAATCTGTGGGCATGTAGCCTATGGAGAGGCTGAGTTTAAACAGTGTGTTTAGGTGAGGGTTTAGTTCATCTTTGAGCTCGTGTAGGACGCAGCCTTGGACACTGTCCAGTCCCATTGATGCTGGGTTTTTGGCTTTGGAGAGGGATGTTTTAACCTGAGTGTCTGTGATTTCAGGGGCACTACATTCTTCTGGTATAGTTATAGGCCCTTTTGGGGGTGAGAGGGGGGTGAAGTTTGCACTGAACCTGTGTGCCAGGATGTTGGCGATATCAGTCGGTTCAGTGTATTTTGTGCCATTCTGCAGTAACTCTGAGCAGATCTAGGAATTGCCACTTAGATTCTTGACATAGCTAAAGAATGCCTTGGGGTTATCTTTGGAGTACATGGCAATTTTTCTTTCGAAGCTAGCCTTGGATGATTTTATGAGGGAACGTAGTTTCTTGCGGATATTGATCAGGGATGTCTGGCAATAGATGTAAAACAAAACTCAAACTTGAACTCAAATCATCCAGCTGGTGAACTAGCTGTTACAATTATAGATCATGCTTGTCAGTTATAATGAAACTGTGTTTCAGGAATTAAATGTGCAACTCACTGATATGGAAAAAAGAAATTATGGAAGTTGAAAGTAATTACGCCATTTCTTGTCAATTTCAAAGTGTCTTTATTGACAGATCGTTTTGTTAAAACTGTTATTGAAAGAAAAGTCAAGAGGTGGCATGTGCAAATGTAACAGCTTATTCTGTTTTTGGAAGTTACCAAAAAAAAAAGATATGGCAGCTTCCAAAAGTTATGCTGACATTGTTAGGAACAACAGTAATAATAAATGTAAATAATGATACTGACAAGCAGCCCAAGTTGGCCTATGTTCCAGCATGATTGTCATCTAGGACACATCAGCAAACGAAAATACAACAACTTTTAGCCTCCCACCCATCTATATGCAGGAGAAGGGGGAGAGGACTATCCAGAAAGAGAGAAATTGTTGATTTGCAGTCAGATAAGTGATTGTTATAGCATTACTTAATGAAATTATTAATTTGACAAATGAAACCGTTTATGAACCTCAAATTCATCTGTTGGAAAAGGTTTTCATTTTATAACAAGCAAAAGAGCTGATTTTGCAATATTTATTATAGAATTGAAATTTTCTAGACAGCTACATTTAAAATATTCATAGCCCTGTCACCATACTCTGTATCCCATAGCCTGCTAAGAAGTGACCTCTGTCCAGCATACAAGGCATCCTCCAACTGATGGGTTTACTACATATCAACAAGTCAAATGGCATCTGATGTACTCTGTCTAAGAATTTATTTAGTTACTATTTGTTCACAAGGTAAGCAAAGCAGAAAATATATCATGGTCTTTCAATAAACAATACCATGTACACAATTAGTACATAGCAAAATCCAAAACATAGTAAGATTAAATACAGATAGAGTAACATTAAAAGATCCAGTCTGAGTACATATATATATATATATATATATATATATATATATATATATATATATATATATATATATATCTCAAATGCAAGCATAAATTACATGGAAGTCATACATAAAATACATAAACTGCTATACATATGCAGAAAAGGTTATTAAATGTATAGTAGTATTCATAATATGGGGATGATAATTTACCTAACCATTGCCATGGCAGCAGTTGCATGTAGATTCAGTAAAGAGATGCTCCTTAAGTGTGCCTTGGAAGTTTATAATGGTCTCTAGATTTTTGATGCTTGCAGGCAGGTGGTTCCAGGTAGCAAGTCCCAGTCTAGAGCAGCCTGTCACCTGCAGCAGTTTTGAATGGAGGGCCTTCTAGAATGAAACTCTTTTCAGTGAGATTAGGTATTCTCTTACCATTAAGATCTTTTTAAGAGAATAGGAGGAATAGTGGCTGAGGCGAAGACCACTGAATTGGTTTCCTTAAGGTTAATTAGTAGTTCATTATTAGTGGACCAGGTGCATAACTAAATGAAATTGCCCTGTAACTTGTTTTCCAGGTCAGAGTGGTTAGAACTACATTGCAATTGCAGCATATCATTCGCATATATAATTAATTTAAGGTTTGATAATTCAAGGGGGAGATCATTAACAGGGCGAAAGAAAAGAGAAGAGAACCTAGCACAGGCCCCTGTAGTCCACTTAGGCATAGATATTAAGTTTACCAGCAGTAGATGATAAGACATCACTGTGGACTTGGAAACTTCTGTGTTTTAGATATCTGCAAAACCAGCACATAGTGCCATCTCCAAAGTTGTTGAGAAGAGGGGTATGGATAATCATTTCAAAAACCCTTGTCATGCAACAGAAAGTTCTGCAGTAATATGCCCTTCATTCAGGTTGCAATAAATGGTAACAGAGGCCAGTAACAGGGCAGTAAAGTTACTGAAGGCATTGTGAAAACCATGCTGTGCATCACATAAGATGCCATAGCTGTTATTATGCTTAAATAGCTGCTTGTATAAAAGTTTTTCAAATACTTTGGTAATAGGGCAATGAGTAGAAATAGGTTGATGATCCTTCAACCCATTAGGGAAATGACTTTAGGCAGATCAAGTATAACTGCATGTTTGAATGTTGGTGGGACAGTGCATGAGTTAACAGAGAGGATAAAGATATATGAGTAAGAGGTTTAGCAATTTCTTTTTTTTTTTAAGTTTTTATTAGATTTTCAATTTGTAAAATAATTGTAACAATATTTGCAGTCAGAGATTTGTGAATATAATAAAAAAATTCAGCTAAACCTCATACATAAAAGTAAAAACAACTATTTACAGGAGTGTCCATTAACCATCAAGTCATTCAAGTTATTATACATTACATTAAATCTAAAATGCAGTTATTTTTGCTTGTCAAGCAGAGCTCTAAGTTTTGTCCATGCATTGTAGCAAGAGGTAATCCTGGTTGTTCTTGACTTAATTGTAATGATTTCCAGGTAACAGACTTCAGTTGTTATATTTATACATTTTTTAAAGGATGTTGTAGATTCTTTCTTCTAATTCAGAGTTATAATCTTTCTCATTATAAATAGTTTACAGCATGAAATGGGATATTTCATTTTTAACACATATAGGAGTAGCAGTGTTAAAAAGGATTAGTGATATAGATAAAACAAATTTATCTCCAAAAAAGCCTGTAGAAAGATATTGTTATTCCAATAAGGTGTTAAGACAGTACAGCCAAAAACATGCGTTGTCAATCTGCTTTAAGTTCTTGTTTACATCTTCAACAAACTTGTTTCTGCTTGAACGTTAATTCAATTTTACGTGGTGTGAAGAGAGATCTATGCAAAAATTTCCAAGTAAAGAGAGTCCATCTAAGAGATGAAGTTGTGCTTATAAGATATTCAAATTCATTTTTACCTTCTTCACTCAGAGATCTATTATTAATTTGGGGTAAAATAGTTCCAATAATCATTGTAACTTTTTGTTTCTCTTCTCACAACTCTTTATAATTTAGATAAGAGACCCTGTCCCAGTGTGTTTTGTTGCATTAAGAATATTAGATATTCAATTAATTTTTGGATATGATCACTTATCCTTGGTTGCATTAACTTAATTTCCCCTTTTACATATTGTATGCAGGAATTTACGTCTAGTCATGTCTTTATCTAAATTATATTTGTTCTTAATATAATCAACAGAATGTAGCTTTTCATCTTTCATTAATTGAATCCAATATAGCAGATTTTTCTCTTTAAATGTGATCATTGTTTCTAACTTTGAGGTGAAGATGTTATTTTGGGTATATGCCATAGGAAATATAAGGAAGATCCTTGCCAAGTTTCTATATATAAAATAAGCGTGACCTGTGTATAAGACTAATGAGGCTAAAAACATTTTAACTGCTTGTATCCTACTATTAATATTCATATAACAGAGCTTCCATTTTCTCAGTTTTTGTATTATCTTTTGTTTAGTCTTTTCCCACAAATCCCCAGCTGCCGCGCCAAAATAATTTTTAATCCATACTCCTAAATACTTCATTCTGTCATGTCCCCATAAATATAGATATTGCTGAACCAGTCTTAGGAAGATGGAATGAAGATTGCTGGACTTGTTGAGTTTTTAACTGTCGTTTGAGATGTTATACTGGAATTTCAGAGAAGTGAAAAGGTTTTTATATAACAGGCAAGAGAGTATAGATTAGGGGATGAAGATTCTTCGTTTTGGGGGGAGTAAATTGTGGGAAAGACTTTGGTTATGGTTGACTCAAAAAGTGAGCATAATCATTAGTAAAGGTGGAATGAATCAAGAGCTCATTCTTGGTAGCTGAAGAGTTAATTAATGTCCCTATTAAGCCTTTTATTTCTTTCCAAAACTAACTGGGTTTATACCAGTTTGCTTCCTGTTTCTAAAGTACAAGGCTTTTGCAGCGTGTGTTTCAATTCTTGTTTCTTTCCTTAAACTCAGAAAAGTTTAGTGTAGCTCTGTATTGTTGGCGTTCCTTTTCCAGTTCATCCAGGCTGAATCTCTAGATATAATTTTGTTTTTAATATCCAGTGAAAGCTATGGGCAACACTTTGATCTTAGCCTTCTTTTTATAAGGGTATACAGTGTATTCTTAATTGTGGGTGGATAGTTTTGTGTTGAAAAATTCTAGGTAGGGGTGGGTTCAGACATGGTATACGTTAGAGTCCAATCTATAGTACTGAGAAAGGTGTTTATATTTAGTAGCTTATTAGGGAAATACCTTTCTTCAGTTATTTCAGGAGGGTTTCATATGTTCTGAATAATAAAATGGATTTAATGGGTGAGTGGTTACTCAGAGCATTGATTTTTTTGTGTCTGTGTGTGTGAAGGCCCTTGTTTTGTATGTTTGTTATTATAAGGCCAAGTGTGAAGCTGGAGCCAGTCCTTGTATTGGTTCAAGTAGGAGCCTGTATTATTTGGGCCAAACTAAATTGCTAATACATTTTGTTCAGACAAAGAACATTGTTCCTTTTAGCATTAATATTAAAATAGCCAAGAATAGCTGTAGTGTTCTATATGCCTATAGAGAACATATATTGTAAAGTTTTATGTAAAAAAAAGAGGAGGATGGGGGATGCAAACTGCGGGTCCCTATTATTTTAACGAATGCAATGAATTGCGAACACTGTTTAGTTGAATATCATTACACGAAATGGCAAAATACCAAAAGCACAGAACATCCATTTTTTTCCTTGGGGAAAAAATCACTGGGCCGTTCTTTTGACTTTGCCATTTAGTACACTGTGGTGTCATCTCTGAGTTGGTATATTTAAGTAGAGGGGTTGCAGGGGGCAAAGCACCCCCACTTTATTTTCTGTTTTGATTTTTTTTTGTATGGCTCAGCGATTGTTTTAACTGGGGGGGGGATCGCTGGTCCATGTGTTCAGCATTTTGGATTTCCAGGGATTGTGGGTCAATTATATAGCATTCGCAATTCATTGCATTTGCTTATATAATATAGACCCATAAAGTGCAGCAATCCACATGTGAGTATGCCCACCTAATGTGATGTGAGAGAGTACCCAGCTGAGGACTGTTGTCATCTGCGGTATGAGGATTAGTGCAATCCACAACTGTAATGGAGGTATTCCTTTTGATTAGGATTGAAGCACCATCACCACCAGATCTAGGGTCCTGGTCTGTTGTCGTTATATAAATATTAGTTGTCCTGTTTAAAAGTTGAGGGGCAGCAATTATCCTTCAGCCAGGCTTCTGATATAGCAAGAAAACAGGGATTTTTTTTTTACCAGCCATGCTTCAAGAAGTGTCCATTTATTGGTATGACTGCATGCATTAAGGCAAACAATTTTAAGGTTTTTATTTCTGATACAATAGGTGATTGGGTTGTGTAAATGAGGCTGAATTGAAAAAGATCCTTAATTTTCTGGAATGGAATTGGTGACCACAGTAGGAATGTGAATGCAAAAGAAATTGTTTCTTAGTAGCACAAGTGAGTTTTTGCTGGTGTCAGTCAGTACGTTATGTATTCTTATTTGCCAATTCTGGGCCTGAGCAGGCCTGGAGGGTTCCTGACGTGGATGAGAAAGAGGCAAAGTCTCTGTAATGAGTAGACTGAAGGCTAAAGTGACAAACACAATAGTAACAGAAGATGCTAAGGAACGTGTTGAGAGAGTAGCAATTGCATTATGATTCCAAAAGGTAGATGGGGGGGTTATAGCTTATAAAAACAGTGACAGAGCATGGATGGAAAAATGTTAGAGGTATAATAAATAAAAATATCAGGGTGCCTAGAGTGTGAGACAGGTGGTAAGATAGAGAGAAAGGGCTGATAAGAGTCTGTGATAATAGGTAATATAAAATTGTAGTTTCCATCCTAATAAGTGGAGGTAGAAAGGTATGGAAAAGAAACACTGCAGTTTAAATTATGCAAATGCTGTAAATTAAGTGCATTCAATTAAAAAGTAGAAGGTCCAGGTAGAATAAGATTGCTACTTTTCCTGCCACTGCCTTTGCAGATAACAATGAACTGAAAGTCCAGCCTATATCTGCAACATAGCCTATGAATTAAATGTGTAAATGCAGCCAGCCACCTTGACTAAGAGTTAAAATGATCAGATGAGAGAAGGACTACAGCTTACCTACCACCTAGACTGTGTGCATAGGTTTAGTAGCATAGCCTACCTGCCACACAAGCAATGTACATATGAAAATAGCACAGTCTATCTGCCACAGAGTCTGTCGGGGTAGTAGTAGTAGTATAAAGATTGAGAGTGGCTGAGAATGAAAGGCCAAAAAGCACAGCCTACCAACCAATTAGGCTATGTGCATAGATTAAATAGCAAAGTCTAGCTGACACCTAGACTCAAGTTGGAGTAGTAGTAGTATAGTGGATGAAATAACTAGAAATCAAAGGAAAGTGTAGCCCATTTACACTCTGACAATAAAGTAAATCGATCTGACAAGAGATGGAGGATATCAACCTATTTACCACCTAGGCTGTATAAATAGATTAAATTATAGAGTCTAACTGCTGCTTAGTCTGCTGCAACAAGACCTAATAAGTGGAGGAGACCAGCCTGTCTGCCACCTAGGCTGTGTGCAAAGATGTGTGGAACAGTCTATCAGCTACCTAGACTGTAGGAACAGAAGTGTAGAAAGAAGAAGAGCTTTCAGGATAGGCAATGAAAGACGAACAGAAAAGTGGATCTGGAAAAGTAGATGATGAACAGCCTATATGCTTTGTAGTCTTTGTGCAAAGCTTAACTTCCACAATCTTTCTCCTGTGTAGACTGTTGTAAAAAGTGCATAGAGAGTAAAATAGCCAGGTCATAAACATAGGCCAAAGGCGAAAGAACTTACGTATAGGCAAAAAAGATGAAAAGAGTAGAGTGAGAAGATGAGGGGTCTAGTGAAGGAAAAAATGGGAAAAATGAAGGGGGACAGCTTATCTGTAACAAGGTCTGTTTAAACAAAATTACTACTAATTATTGCACTTTCATAAACCAGAAATGTGCAAAGTAAGAAGGGAATAACATTTAGTGAGGGAGAAAACTACAAGCATGAGAGGGAGTGAATGCTTATGGTATAGCTGTAAGGAGAGCAAATTCAAGGCTTGCCTTGAGAAGAAAAGGCAAGTGCTTAGCTAAAATGCGACCTCTGATCTTACTAAGTTAATTATGAGAAAGTGTTGTCACTGATGTGTTAATATTGAGACTGTCAGAATGTTAGCCACAGTAAAGAGAGGTGCAAGTGGTGATGAAAATGTCTTTAACAGAATCGTTTAGAGGGACAGGTATAGCTTGCAAAGGATACTGCTGCTCTGGAACAGAGTCCCCATCCGCTTAAAACAAAGTTCATCCCTATTCATATTCAAGTTCATCTTGGATCTATGGATGGAAAACTGAAAATGTACCCCAGGACTTCCCCCCTGTACATCAAATGGACAGAGGAGGCTTCTAAACACTTTATCCCATGCATGGGTCCCTTTAAATTATCTATGGTATGATTCCAATTATTCTATATATGAGTAATTTATAATTATCAACCATGGGATGGGTAAGACCAATCTCTAAATGGGACAGGTTAATTTGAACACAAAAAAGGAAACTGGATAGGCTTTAAATAGCCCACAAGGGCAGATGGCTAGGTACTTACCTATGAACCTGTATTTGTTGAATGCTAAAACTATGAAAGATGATTTAAAAAAAATGTCAGTTTACACCCCCCCCCCATGTCAACAATACAATACAATTATATAATGATTGCTTTTCATATTACTTGGTCAATACATAAAACATTAACCAAAACCTCATTGACCAATCTTATCACTAATAGCACACAGTACATCAAAAAAAGAAATGTATGGGGGCAGAGCCAAGATGGCTAACTGTTAGCAGCAGTTACTCAGAGCTCCATGAAACTTAAATAAAATACAGGAAATAACATTATATTTTAGCAAAAATACTTAGAATTGATAGACAAAAGTATAAACTATATTATTAGTAACTTTGGTGAACTTGGGAGAATTTTTTCACGTCAAATTATAAAGGAGAATATATCACTTGCGGAGATGAGCACTTCGAAGACTTCTCACACTGACATGGCTTTAAAAAGAGAAATGCAACTTGTGACATCTGCTTTAAAAGAACTCTCACTAAAAATTGATAATTTTAAAGAGAATTTACAAAATCTCAAGGAAAACTGTCAGAAACAAACAGATTCACTCAAGGAACTTATACAGCAGCATCAATCCAAAATAACAAACTTAGAAACATCCCTGAATGATCTTGATGGAAGACTGAAAGAAGAAGAAATCTAGAAAGATTTTGTCATCAAACAAAACACTTGGCTTCTCAATAAAGTGAATGACCTGGAAAATAGGGATAGAAGGTCAAACATATGGATTTTTGTCATCCCAGAGATAGCTGAAGGAAAATATAGCATTTCTTTCCTGAACACCTGGATTCCAGAGATCTTCGACTTAAAGGAAAGTCTTCCCTTTGGTATCGAAAGGGCTCATAGAGCTTTAGGAAAACCAGTGTCAACATCCTCTTCTACTCCTCCCAGATCAATAGTCATAAAGTTTCTATCCTATTTGGACAAAGAGTTAGTCCTAAAATCTGCCTGGAGGAAAGGTCCATTAAAATATAATCAAATCCCAATTAGGTTTGACAATGACTATTCTACTAGAGTTCTGGAACAGAGGAAAAAAGCTTGGCCATTAATAAAACTGTTAAAGCAAAATAACATTAAAACTCAGCTTGTCTTTCCTGCTAGAATAAAAATGTTATATCAAAATGAAATGAGATCATTCAGTACCTTGGAAGAAGTCACTGCTTTTATTAAAAACAATAACATTATTTCCTTACCGGAAGATATGGAATGGGCATCTATATCATTGAAGAGGGTTCCTGATAAATCTTCTTGGACTGATGTTAAAAAGAAAAAAACAAAAAACTGAGTCAAATATTGCTGTTCCCACTAAATCTCTCAAAGCATCTACTGCAACTTGACTCTAGTTTGTTTTATACTTGCTAAATATTCAAATAAGTTATGTCATGAAAATATTTTCCTTTTTTTTTCCTTACTTTTTTTCATTTCTCTACCTTTTATTGTTCATATAAAAATTAAATAACTGATTTATTCTTTTTTCATTAATAATAGTACAATATTTTAGTTTTATTTGAGTGATACAACTAAAGAGTAAACTGTCTCTGCTTTTATGACCTTAAGATGACATGTTTTAGTTCAGATAATACATAGTCTTTTTGCTTTGCTAAATGCTTTTCTGAGTTGCTGCATAGGTATAGTCACTGCTCAGTTCAATTCACCTAAATTGTTTAGGATACATTAGATAACATGTCATATTTATGATTTAGTATATATCAACAAAGTTTTTCATTTCTTACAATTTGTGATTGTTGAGAGAGTAAATTTTGGTACCTGTGTGAAATAGAAGCCGTTTGCCGGCTTTTGACATAAATTGGGTCTTTCTGGCATTTGTATGCTTGTAAGCTTTATGACACAAGGTTTTTAAACAGTTGCTATTTATGATTTCTGTAGAGTTTAATGTTATAGTTACTGTTTGCTTCCCATTTGCAATGGACTTGCTTTATTCAATATGAATTCGGCAGAGACACTGTGTTTCCTGTATTTTTACAAGTATGTATCTCTCGTATGTTGACATAGCAGCAGCGGTTTATTGTTAGCTGTCCGTAGTTGTACGAGTGTCTCTAAGATACGGATCATTCATGTTTGGTTTACCTGGTGAGAGCTAATGCTACAGAAAATGACTCAGTGATTGAAAATAGAGAGTGATGACATGAATTTCGTGGTCCGTTCAGACTAATAAAATAGGTGCTTCAGCTGGGCTGTGAAAGCTTTTATGCAATGGAAGAGGAATGCTTTTAGAATTCTTTGAAAAGACTGTGATCAGATGATCTGATTTTGCTGATTATATAGGGCCCAGTTATGGGAGAGGATATATGACACTGATTTTTTGTATGTGTTGTATGGATTGTGGAGTCCGGAGGTGGTTGGTTGTGTGTTGGATGCTAATTTAGTGATTGAAACTATCTGAGGGTCAAACCTTACATTTGTTACTGTAAATAAGTGGACTTTGTGATTCAGTTAGAGTGGGGTCAGGAAACTGTTCTGTGTAGCGTGCTGAACAGGAAAATATCAATATGTAATTTAAGAAGTGAAGGTTTTTCACTTAGCTCATGGCATTATGCATTATCTGCAATCAAATCAGATTGCATTACATTTAGTATGTATATGCATGACTAACTGTGGATGTCAAGACTCTGATTGGTCAATACAGCATAGTGGGCTTTTCTCATATGAATTAATAGCTACACTGTCTGCAAACATATTCACTGTTCCTTTTCATATTGGTGATTATATTTTTGTGGTCAGATATTTACAGATATGTTAGTTTTCCAGCAAACAGTTAATTATAGGCTCTATTTCTAGTGAAAGTATTGGATTATTTATAAATAGCTCTTTATGAATAATTGCTCCAACTTCATACAGGTTCATTTAACTATGTATTTTTTTCATTTATATACCCTTTTTTTCTCTATGCAGTTAACAAGTGTTTAGTATAGTCTTATACATATGCAGGAAATGCTAATGGCAATAACTATAAGGATACTGGAATACTATACTAAACCCTGGGCAATATATGTGTGAATAATTTGGATTGTATTATAATGCATTTAATATGATGGTTTGATGGTTTATACTGTATTTTAGATATTATTTTATGTTTCAGATGTCATGTTCTCAGTAATTATAAAGTCATGGTCTTTAGTATATTATTTTTTTGTGAAAGGGAAAGAGCTCAGTAGTGTTTATAACTTGTGATAACACAGCAAATAAGTTATGAGTTTCAGTATTACCCTATTATCATGGTAGATAAATACGCCTAAATTTATCTTAATACTGCCCTTTGAGTCATTCACTTTTAAGACCTGTTATCCATAATAAGTCTTATATAAAATAATGGTATCTACTACTTTTGTTATATTAACAGATACCAGTTAAATATTATTGATTCTTAGTCAAGTCATTTAAACATTTGATATTCTATAAGTTTAGGAGTTAATTGAAGACAAGTCTGTTCTATGGAATATTTCTAATAACCTATAACATCATTTGTGAATGTTATACACTCAGCTATGTACTAACACCTAATTCTTGTGATGTTTTCTAGTGGGAAATTGTCATGATAAAAATTTATAAATAGGGCAAGTAAATATAAATACTAAATTATTCTCTGATTTTGTTCTGTCATTCTGGAGTTTTTATTAAAACAAATTCAGATGACATCCTTAGGTATATTGGGTAATCATAACACTTAGCAACATCTGCATTTTATTGAACTCAGTCTTAATAGATAAGATAGATTTACTCAGATTGTTAATAAAACTAATGTTTCTTTAAACTATTTAGTACTGGAATTCAGATTATATATATTTTAATATGTCTTTTCTTTCCTTAGTGAATACTTACTGTAAAAATGTTAATGTTTTAATTATATTGTATGTAACTATTATTTCTAAAATCTAAGTGGAATCAATATCTGATTAGTTGTTTATTACTACTATAATTCACTTAATTTATAATATATTCTCCATTTCTTACTTTGATTTCATGGGCTTAAACTATCAAAGGTTGCTGGTTGGGATAGGTAGTCTAGCAGATTTAGTTTTGTTTGCTAGTTTAGGAATGCCTCTCATTCCATGTATAGGGTGTATTAAAGTTTATGTAAGAGTTAAATTTGATAATTCTTTGTTATTTAACTGTTTCTCTAGTTTTGAAATGCCTGACATATTTTTTTTTTTACTTTTATCTTTCATGGGAAATGTTATTTGGATTGAGATCAATAGAAATCTAACAACTGATATTCTGTTATCTATTCAGGAAGAGAATTATGTATTCAGGATTCTAATAATACAAGTACCTCTATTATTTGTCATTTTCAAAGAATTCTGATATGGATTTAACTTTAATATCCTTAAATACTAATGGCTTAAACAACTCATATAAGAGAGCTAACCTGGTAAGGTATCTTAAACTAAACAAGGCTCAAGTGGTTTGTCTCCAAAAGACTAATTTTAAAATTAATGATACATTTATATGGGATCCTAAGGAATACACAATACTAGTTCAATCTTCTTATAAAAGCAAGACCAGAGAAGTAACAATTCTATGGAAAAAGACTTTTTTAAATCCCCAAATTATTTATAAACATGTAGATAATGATGGACGCATGGCTTTAGTTATACTTAATTTTAATAGAATTTGGACCCTGGGTAATTTATACTGGTTCCCGGGTATGGGGGTTGGACTAGCTAAGAAAAACAGACTTTATTGCAACCACTTCTAAAGGTAATATTATACTAGGAGGTGATTTCAATTGTATCACAGACACTACAGAAACTACAAATAGGAAATCTCCTAGGCTATCATCCTCAGCCAAACAGTTAAAAAATGGACAGAAATTTTTAAATTAAAAGATACCGATAATGCTCTGGGACCAAATTCTTTACTCTTCTCACACCAGGACTATAGGCATGGGACCCAAACTAGAATAGATAAAATTTATCTCTCTCAAGATCTTTATTCTAAAATTTTGAATTTTTCAATACAACCTTGTCCTTTTTCAGATCATAACTCCCTTTTATTAATAAATTCACTTGGAATTCAATTCGTTAGTTATCACTTCAAGGATTCCTTCATATATCACAAAAGTTAAAGATTTTAAATCCTGGATAACTTTTGAACTCCAGTTCTTCCTAGAAATAAATTACAAACCCGAAACAAACATAATTATGGTCTGGGATTCTCTTAAGGCCTATTTATATGGTAAAACCATTAGCTGGTACAAAAATAAAATTAAAGAATGGGACTCAGGGTTACAGTAATTCCAAAATCAAATCTTATTTTTTAAATCTAATAAGAACTTAATTGCTACGGATAATAAGAAAAAAATAGAAGAAGCACATAAGAAATACAATGAAATATTATATCATAAAACTAATTTAGCTATGGAAAGACTGAAATGAAATACTTATGCTACTTCTCCTAAGCATCTTCATAACCTATCTATGAAAGTTAAGATACAATCAAAAATTAATAATATTGATAGCATCTTTCATGAAGGAAAGAAAAAAAAAGTCTTGGGCATAGGTGACATTCTGGAGGCATTTAATTATCACTATGCAGATCATCATAAAGGTAAAACAAATACAAATGAATTTAAGAAATTAGAAAATATAGTTTCCAGCATAACAAGAATTCCTGAGGAATTAAAACAAGATTTACAAAAAAACAATTTCTCAGAAGGAAATTATAGACAGGATTAAAGGAAGTAAATCTAATAAAGCACCTGGAATAGATGTGAGTATAAACTATTTATGTCAATTATGGTCAACAGATTGAAAATACCCATATCTAAAATAATTAATGAAGACCAAACTGGTTTCATACATAATAAGCATACACAGGATAATATTAAAAGAGTATCAACACTAATAGATTATCTCAGTAGAGGAAACCATGAAGCATTGATGATAGGTCTAGACATTCAAAAGGCCTTTGATGCCTTAATTTGGGATTATTTAAAGTCTTACAGTTATTTGACCCCCCCCCCCCCAATTTATAACACTTATAAAAAAATCTATGAAAATAATCTGGCCTATGTCAAAGCAATTCAAATCACTAGAGGTACTAGACAAGGATGTCCTATTGTCCCCCATCCTATTTGCTCCGGCCATAGAAATGCTTGCCATCTTAATACTAACAACCCAAAGATAGGAGATATAAACATATATGATCAATATAGTTCCAAAATAATGATGTTTGCTGATGATGTCCTACTTACTTTACCCAAATCTAAAGAAGTGTTAGGTGAAGTGGATAGAGTAATAACAAATTTTCAAAAAAATCTCAGGACTCTCCTTCAACAAATCAAAATCAAAATGTTTATTATTAAATAAAAAAAAAAAAAGAACATACAGGTACCAGTTAATCATATTATTGGTAACCAGGTTTTATCTCTAGACTATTTAGGAATAGTTCTATGTAAAAATATAGGGGATACTTTACAGTTTAACTATGCCAAAACCATGGACTTAATCAAGACATTGATAATCAAATGGAATAATATGTTTATAACATTTGATGATAGGTTACAACTGCTAAAAATTGTTTTGTTACCCAAAATATTATATATAGCACAGTTCCTTATATTTCCACCAGAAAAAAAATAATTCTTAAAGAAATTATTTCAATTTTGATGAAATTCCTATGGTACCCTAAAACAAATAGTGTGGCATATACTCATCACATCAGAAAATGGGAACAAGGGGGGGGGGTTAAAAATCCCAGAGATTGATACTTATATAAAGG
Source organism: Protopterus annectens (assembly GCF_019279795.1). Classification (NCBI taxonomy): domain Eukaryota; kingdom Metazoa; phylum Chordata; order Ceratodontiformes; family Protopteridae; genus Protopterus; species Protopterus annectens. The sequence goes on along the minus strand of NC_056739.1, from coordinate 1,012,450,981 downwards.
CATCTATAATTAAAATAGTGATAAATTGGATAAATCCTAGATATTCTTCCAACTGGAAACAGTTACAGTCTATAATATTAATGAATGAAAATTATTTATCAAAAAATGCTTTAGTAACTGATAAAGATAAGATATGTCACCATTTAAGTATAAACTTTCAGTATAATACAACAAAATTAACTAAACTAACACTAATAAATCATATTTTTGATATTTTTAGGAAATTCATTAACACAAACTTAGATATAAAACTGTGGTATAGATTTTTAATACTGTTTACTATTATAAGAGATTTCCCTGATAAAACACATAGAAGGACTTTTGGATCATGGGAGAATAGAATTTTATTTTGTTGGTTGCAACGTATAGAAAATCAACAAGCTTTAAACACACAACATATATTGTCAACCTATGGCCTATCTCCTAATGACTGGATAGTTCTTTAGAGTGTCACAGCATACACTAAGGATTTGTGTAGAATAGTACACAACTCATCCTTCAAAACTGTACCAAAAATTATAATCTGGATTTTTGAAATCCTATATAATAAAACCAATATTAAGAATGAATTATCATATCTATATAACACTTTAATTGTTTATAAGACAGCTCCTAAAGATTCTTACTGGCAATATCTAACTAAAGGGTTTCAAGTATCGTTATCAATGGAAGACAAAACGAGCATTTTACTTTCAGTCAAACTAACCTACTATTCACAATTCTGGAGGATTTTTCATTGGAAATTTCTACACAGATCATTTTTGACACCTGAGAAACTTTCAAAAATAAACTCTTCAAACAAGTTATGTTGGAGACATCACCTGTCTACTAATGCTGACTGGTGTCATGTTTTTTATGACTGTACTAATATTAAAGCATATTGGAATAAGATAAACAATTTTTTCAAGCAATCTATACATATATATTTGTTTTGACAAAGCCTTTAATTTTACTGAATGTTATTAATAGTAATAATGTGAAGAAAGATGACCTGTATTTGTTGTGGACCATGTTAGCAATAGCCAGAAAATGTATAACCAGAAGATTGAACTCTAATGTAGCACCCACAACAGAGGAATTCCTATCTTTACTGAAGAAATGCATACTTATGGAGAAAAGAACTAAAGAGCTAAGAACTTTTCCTAAGCCATTGGTTAATAGTTCGTGGAGGAAAGTTTTGAATTTGATTGATACCTTACAGATGGAACCCAACTCTTCCTAACAACCATAGTTAACATATTACATTAATATTTATTTACATATATTATCTAAATCCTTTTTGTCAGGCTGAATGTAAATATTGTATATAGTTATTGAATGTTATGAATGTATGAAATTATTGTGTTATTTCATCAAAATAAAAATCATTTGAGTAAAAAAAAAAAGGAAATATATGTCACTACCTAACACTCAACTACATTCAGCTCAGATTTGATTGAATAGTGGTAGTGTTATAGAAAGGTTTTAAATTTAAGATGCAAGTTAAGATTTGAGACAGGGTTAGGGCTAGCATGTATTACTAAAGTGGAGCAGGGGGACAAAGCCCAAAACTCAAAATCTGACAATGTGCTAGTTTAATACCAGGTATTTCAAAAGGTCTTGGAACTAAAAGTTTGCACAGTATTTCTTCTTAGTCTTTATTTTCTGTACATAGCAAATAATTATTCAACTCTCAAAATATGATAATGGGATGGAGCTAACCTACTCATTTATTTTCCGCCTTTTATTCTGGCTATGTTTTCTTTCCACCTGCTTAATATAGTCTCTCTTCACTGTTCTTTCTAAAAAATGCCATTGTATGTCTGCAAATCTGCCATGTCAGCAACACTTTTATCACTGATTAAGTAGAATGTATAGCTTCTTCAACAATGAATACACTAATAAGTGTTTGTTTTTCTCCTATCCCTTTCTCAAAAAATGCAAATGTCAGTGACTGATTGGAACTTCCAGTGTTGATAATTTTCATCTCTGTAACTTCAATTGTATAATAGCTGCTGAGAGTTCTGATTGTTTGTAACATTAAATGTTGAGGTTTCCTTTCTTTTCATATTGAGTTTATTGCCTGTTTTGTCTCCACACAAACACATTTTCATTATTTCAGTGGCTGAAATCTTCTGACATAGTTTCATACCATGTCCTATGTATTCTTCCCTTTCAGTTTCTACACTAACACCTTTAGTAAGTTATTGGTGGGGGATTTCTTTTAAGACTGCATAACAGGTTCCTTATAGCACACGTTCTTCCGTCTCTTTGAACTAAAGCCTGATTTTAGTTCCTTTTGACATCTTTACACAAATCCATTTTGATATCAGGAATGTGTATTTATTAACAGTGTCAGGGTGTTGCTGACTATCCTCTATCTGTAAAAGAAATTTGGTAAAAAAGCTATTAAATATTCATTTTATCTAATTGTTTAGTAATCAGTATGAGGGTGGTCTTTTGGCTTTGTGTAGGTAGTTAGATTCATGTTATGATAATCAGAATTAATTATTTCCCATATATCTGTCAGGAATCCATTACATAAAAATGAAGATGACCAGTTACATTCATGTTATATTAAGAAATGTGTTGCCTTGGTACTTTTGTCAGAAGTTTCAAGTCTGTCTCAAATTACAGTTTTGTTTTCTACTTATCTGGATGGATATGTGCATGTTAATTAATTGGGCTTGGATTGTGTTTGACCTGATGTTTACTTTGTGTCTGTGTACAGTGTTTCGTGTTACACCATTGTACCACTAGGTTTGCATAAGTTGTAGTTTTATGCTTTTGCTGTGTAGGTGTTGGTTGGTATGTTTTATGGCGCTATCCCTCTGCTATATTATAATTTGAGTGAGTTATATGAGTTAGATTCAATACCATGCAATGTGTATTCACTGATCTGTGATTTTGATTATTTTTTTATACAATAAATGCAGTTTTGATTATTATTCAAGTCAATCAATCAATATGCAACTATGTATCTCTGTCTCTGTCAATACAAAAAACAAACAAAAAAAAACACGTGCCCTTGAACCCATTTCAACCAAAACAACCGCACCAAGATTTGCCATGTGACCATTTTATTACATCAGCCATGCCAACATTAACTGTATTTATCCTATAATGAACAGAACTGTAATATGAATGAAGCAAATCAAAATAATAGAAACATAATTATCATCCAACAACTGCAGTTCATCAAGGGGATCTCATCACTCACATAACACTCCATCTCCCAAGCAACATACCACTGACGTATTCATCAATGCCAAAGAAAAGGTGGGAGGATCACCTGACTAAAATCATAACAACCAGGTAGGGAGAGAAAGACAGCAAATCACCCACACCAAAGATAATGAGTTCCCCTCCAACTTATCATTAAATAATGCCATTTCCCCATAGCAGCCTAACTTTCTTAGCTATCAGTTCCCTTTGGCACAGCAACCCTACTCAGATTCCATCATCAGGAGTTCTTGGACAACAACGTCTGCTCCGCTGAAATGGCAAACCATTAATACAGGGTGTTTGTGTGTGTGTGTGTGTGTGTGTGTGTGTGTGTGTGTGTGTGTGTGTGTGTGTGTGTGTGTGTGTGTGTGTGTGTGTGTGTCTGTGCGTGCGTGCATATATGTGTGGTGTCTGTGTGTGTGTGTGTGTGTGTGTGTGTGTGTGTGTGTGTGTGTGTGTGTGTGTGTGTGTGTGTGTGGGCATTAATACCTGACAGGTTGGGCATTATAAGGAAAGTAACCGATGACCTACGAGGAGTTGTAGATACGGAAAATTCATGGGAGAGGTTCATCTGAATTGCTAAAAATTTTATGAATTGCAAATGTAAAGGAATGCATTTAGTAATGAATTCAAAAGCCAGTAGGTATAATTTTGTGGCTAAACATATCTCTTCTTATATATAGACAGACAGACATAGGTACATATAAAATTAAGCACTAAAATCAGACCCGAGTAAAAAGCAAACCAATATTGATAGCACATCTGGATGCATCCTGGTGCATTACTTCTGGCTGCCAATTCACATGACCTTTTGAATACTTTTCTTCTTTGTCTTTTGAAGCTGCATCAGTTTCTTGGTGCAGAGTTTTAATATTGACAACATTAAGCAATTTCTTATCGATAAAATGCATAAAAGTAAAGAAAGAAAATGTAAACGGTACATACTGCAGGAAGATGATACTTGGTTTTAGCTCTGAAAGCTACAGCAAGTTACACAGATAACCAAGTTGTTACATTAGCATGAATGTAATAGCTCTAAACCATGTACTGTTGTGTAGCACCTAGGGACTCAGGGAGACAGGTGGCAAAATTTTTAGAACAAGCGTATCACCTTTTGTTGGCTTTATACACCAGCCAGCTTTTCACTTCTTTATCTTTTGGGTGTAAAATATTTAGTTTGACAATATCTGAAAACAAATTTGCATGCTGATCCAATGACAAAATGCACCACTTCTTCACTGACTAAAATAATTTTAAGGGCTGGATCACTCATGCAGGCCTAAAACATTGCAGTATTTCTTCAGCCTTTGTGATAAGGAAATACGATAGCCATTTTAAGATTTCAGACATTTTCCGAGTCACTCGTTGATTACAGTCTATACATTTTTGTGAAGAGGCACCTTTGATACTTTCAGTGAAACATTTCTGTGACAGGCAGGTCAGAAACCGACAATGAAAATTATTCAAAATGATTTCATGATTTAGATCATGTCAGTTCCAATACAAGATACACACAGTACAGGGATTGTTCAATTCTGTCATACTCCTATAATCAAAGTGACATCATGTACTAATGCTGTATAAAAAGCAAATACTGACTAGAGCAATATACAGGAAGATACTACAGAGATTTTTTGAGAGCATGAAATGTTATAGATTTGCACTAAAAACAGCTCATACTATATGAAACATTCATTTTCAAGAAGCATTTATATGGGTAAACAATGCATTTTAAGAGATGTTCATTAGCAGATTGTAGTTTAGACCTGTCACAACTTTTTTGGCTCTATGGAAGAGTGAGATATGCATGTCGTAAATTGTAGGTGAGATGTTTAAAACAGCCCACTGACTATCACAGAAACTGAAACAACTATATTGTCTGTCCTCACAAGTTGCATTAAGTTATTACATTCTTCTTACCTCGGCAAGCTTTTAAAGTGTCTGCGTGCTTTCTGCATGCATTTTCAGTTGTTTATTGGATCTTTGACTTCTTCTGGCTTTTCCCGGTTAGGGGTCGTCACAGTGGATCACCTATCCACTCATGATTGGCAGTGGAGTTTTACAGTGTCAATTTGCCAGCCTGGCACCCAACCTTCCACAGAAGGCACACACACATACACATACACATTCACACCTAGGGCCAATTTAGTGTCCAATCCACCTACAGCATGTCTTTGGGATGTGTGAGGAAACCCGAGCACCCGGAGGAAACCCACGCGACCACAGGGAGGACATGCAGACTCCGCACAGAGGGCACCCCAGCCAAGGATCGAACCAGAGAACATCTTGCTGTGAGGCAGCAATGCTAACCGCTGCACCACCGTGGCCATGGATCTTTGACAGACTACACAATTTCAAGACTTCAGTGGCAAGTTACTAGAAACAAAGTTAAATGGTATGTGGTTTAAAAAACAGTGAAATTCAAACCTCATATTAACTGCTGTTTATAATAAAGAGCCATGCTGCTAATCCACAAAGTTCCCAATAATACTATTTAGTTAATAATGAAAATTTATTTTAGTGCACATGATGTAGAGTGAAGTTTCTGATGAAAACAGTTTACACAGCAGTAAAGCCATGTCCTCTCATGAATAAAGGAACTCAACAAGGACCTGGTGATTCGTTGTAGTAACAGTTGATTGCAGGTTGTCTTTGCAGTTATTTAAGCATAACATTTTCTCTGCAAATGTTACAGCTCACAGTGCCACTGACTTCTTGCTCCACACTTTCACCTCTCTTCAGTTGGCATTCCTTTCTAGATTGATGAACTTTCATCTTCACTTGTGTAGAAGACAATCTTATCAAAGTGCAGTGTCATCCCCTTTGGTAAAAACTCTGTACCCATGAACTACCACATAGGCAACAATCTACTTAACACCGAATGTGTGATAAGAGACCTTGGGACCCGGGTGGACAGTAGTCTCTCCTTTGATAGTCACATCACCACAGTAGTCAGGAAGTCCTTCTATGTGGCACACCTCATCATAAAATGGTTCGAATCCAGGAAAAAAGAGATAATTTTTCCCCTCTACTCGACACTCATTAGATCCATTATAGAGTACAGCGCCCCTTTTGGAATGTACCTCACAAGACATCTGCAGCAGCTGGAAAGGCCAAAGAAGTACCTCACAAAGAGGATTACTGGCCTCAAACTAATGCCCTACACTGACAGCCTCAAAAAACTCCAGCTTTACTCTGTAGCACATCGCCTAGTCTGAGGTGATCTCTGCCTAACATATAAAGCTATGTCAAACCCAGAGCTGTTAGACATGCTACACCTAAATAAATCCCAATCCCTCCGAGTTACACACTCTAGAGACCTAAACCTTGTCATCACAATAAACAGGACATGCTGGAAGGATAGATTCCTGTCCCAGAAACTTCCCATACTCTGGAACAGGCTACCCATCTATGTCAAGCAAAGTTCTTCTTTAGCAGTCTTCAAGAAAAATCTTGATCAGTGGATGGGATATAGGAAATACACCCTGGGGATCACTTCTGTGTCTCTGCTCGACAGTTGCACAGGAAAATAACTTTCTTGGGTGGCGTAAGCCAGGGAACCTTGTTGGCTAGGCATACATAGACCCTTGGGCCGATAGCCTAGTATCTATCTATGAACCTATGAACCTCAGTACATCATTGAATCTCTGGGTGTATATATGAGTGTGTGTAAACACACACACATATATATGTATGTATGGATATATATGTTTGGAAACATTTTTCTTTTTTTTTTTAATTTGTGGATTAAGTAATTCCAAACCAAGAATAGACATAAACACACACCAATTACAGTTAAAGAATTGGTGCTTATGCATGACAGACAGTTTCAAACTCACGAATTTGATTATTAGAAAGAATCTTTTTATGGTTGAGGCAAATAATTTAAGTAACATAATTTCTAGTGATTTGTCATTTTCAAGTTATAAAAGTGAATTGCAAAACATTTTTAGTGTAGATAAAATGAGTGATAAAGTGACATTCAGTAAATGTGGTAAAATTGAGAGAGATGTCAAGGCATATGAAACACATATGGCTTACAGGGAGAAAAACAGTATCCTTCTGAAACATTTAGCAGAGCCACAAATCCACATTTTAAAAAGGGGCTCTCCCAGGTTATGGGTCCCACTGATTTTCTATAGAGAAAATGTTTCTGATTTTAATAAAGCCCCCCCAGAAGATCAGAAAGGTTAGCAGAGTTATCTCAGGAGTCCTCTCATTGTTCTAATCAGGGACATTGTTCCAAACAGAAGGTTTTTATAGGAAGAAACAAAAGAAAAAGCAAAGGAAGAGGCAAGACACAATATTAAGTTATGTATGTGAAAGTGCTTACCTGAGATAGTATACAGTTTACATTTAAAGGCTGAAGTATATTAATCTAGAGTTATGTGGCCATTGAACCAGAACATTTTTTGATTTTGGAAAAAGGTTTTATGTTTATTCCCCACAAGAAATTAAATTAAGTTGACTCCCTTTTAGAGCTTTGTTCACTAGGAAATTAAATCTTACTGTATATTTTTCCAACCAGGACAAAAGAGTTATTTCCAAGCACCCACTGTTCAAAAAGAAAAAAAGTTTGTTTAATCCAGCCATGCATCCATTAATACAAACTTTTGAAAGTTCATGTGAGGTTGGCTTTTGTATGTTAGCACAAACTAAAACTAGAGGTTCTTTTATAATCTGACCAACAAAGAAAGGAAGTTACTACATGAACTTTCTATAAACAAATCTATCAGAATTATCAGGCCTGATAAAGGTGTTGGAACAATTTTGTTTAGTTCTTTGGTTTATTGAAATATTATGCTGACTTTGTTACAGGATGTCGATACTTATTTACAAGAATCTTAAGCCAGGCTAGTATTCCAAATAGATGTATAGATATATTTTTAGAAGACTGTCTTATGCAATGTACAATTACACCAGGTTTGTGTGATGTTCTACATACAAACATTGTCGTAGTTCTGACCATTTTTGGTCCACCTAAGGTGCATAAAGATATTTTTGTCCCACCATTCAGATCTATTGTAGCCACACAAAATTCAAAAGCCTATTCATTGGTGATGTATATTGATAGGATATTAAAACCTGTTTTCTCAAATGCTCTCACGCATGGTCAGAGATTTTTGGGACTTTCTGAGTAGAATATTATTTTACAACAGATACTGTAGATTTAAATGTACTTGACAGAAAGAGGGTATTGAATTATTTCAGGAAGCAATTATGACTTTTCAGTTTCTTTCCAGTAACAAAGTTAACTTCATTTTGGACTTCCTGAATTTAGATTTAGACAACAATTACATATTTTTTTGAGTGAATATTATAAACAAATTAAAGGTATAGTCCTGGGTGCATCTACTGCACCTACTAATGCCAACCCAGTCCTTTATGCTAGAGAATTGAAGCATGAGTACTTCTTTTTTATTAATTGTAGGGTATATTTCTGGTACCTGTATGACATTTTCATCCTTTGGTCTGGTACAAAAGAAAACCTGAATGATTTGATCAGTTATTTGCATAATACTTGTATATTTTTGTGGTGCACCTACAATTTTAGTAAAGAATGGATTTATTATTTAGAAATGTATTTTATTAAAATCGAGACTGGGTTTGCCTCCGATATTTTTAGAAAATTTACATCAAGTAATAGCTATTTACATTTAAAGTAGTCACCACCTTTGTTCCCCAGAAAAAGGGCTTGGTAAAAAGTCAGTTTGTCAGATTGGTCAGGATGGTGTTAACTTGGGAAACCTTTCAGCAGGAAAAAATAAAATTGGAAAACTTTCTTAAATAAAGGCTATCCACACAAATTACTGCCTGATAGTCCATGCACAGGTTACTGGTTGGAGTACTAAATATATACCATTATTAGGTTGTGATCAGACAGGAGTCCCTGTGGACTATGATGTTTGCAGATGACATTGTGATGTGTAGTGAGAGTAGGAAACAGGTGGAGGAGACCCTGGAGAGGTGGAGATATGCTCTAGAGAGAAGAGGAATGAAGGTCAGCAGGACTAAGACAGAATATATGTGTGTGAATGATAGGGAGGATAGAGGAATGGTGAGGATGCAGGGAGTAGAGGTGGTGAAGGTGGATGAGTTTAAGTAATTGGGTTCAACAGTTCAGAGTGATGGTGAGTGTGGAAGAGAGGTGAAGAAGAGAGTACGGCAGGATGGAGTGGGTGGAGAAGAGTGTCTGGAGTGATTTGTGACAGACAAATACCAGTAAGAGTGAAAGGGAACGTCTACAAGAGGGTAGTGAGACCAGCTATGCTATATGGGTTGGAAACAGTGGCACTGACAAAAAGGCAAGAGTCAGAGCTTGACTTGGCAGAGTTAAAGGTGTTAAGATTTGCACTGGGTGTGACGAGGATGGACAGGATTAGGAATAAGTATTTTAGAGGGTCAGCCCAGGTTGGAAGGTTTGGAGACAAAGCCAGAGAGGCAAGATTACGTTGGTTTGGACATGTGCTGCGGAGGGATGCAGAGTATATTGGGAAAAAGATGCTAAGGATGAAGCTGCCAGGTAACAGGAAAAGAGGAAGGCCTAAGATAAGGTTTATGGATGTGGTGAGAGAGGACATGCAGGTGGTTGGTGTGACAGAACAAGATGTAGAGGACAGGAAGAAATGGAAACAGATGATCTGCTGTGGCAAACCCTAACGGAAGCAGCTGAAAGAAGAAGATTAGGTTGTGAGTCCTCTCATGTAAGCTTCTCATTTAATAAACCTGATGTTAGTCTTTTTTCTAAAGAGAGTAATATTAAGTTTGAAAAGGCTTTAGTTGTTCAGTACAATTTGGGTACAAATAACGTTAAAGAAACTGTCAGTAATAATTGAAATATTTTATGAACAATGAATGCATGTTTAAATTGTTAGGAAACAATAATCTTCTTAAATAAACAGGCTTAATTTAACATAAATTACTATATATACATAGAAAGGAAGAATTTCAACATCACTTGCTGTTATGCAGTGTTAGGAATACATTAAATCATCAAGGAATTCTTGCACAATTAACACATTAAGGATCTTGGTATTTCAATAGCAGCATTTCAAAGCTATTTCAACCACTAAAACTCTTAGTATTATTCTTAGATCTTAGTCTTCTTTTTCAGCTTTACTGTTAAATTCAAAGTTTTTTTTTTTAATTTAAGAATTGGGTTAAATTTCCATCTTTTTTTGTAATAACCTTTCTAGAGAGTAGCAAACATTCTGGTCTATATTAAAAGATCAAAGAGGTGTTGCAGCAAACACCTCTTGATCGACATGTAATGAGCAAATGCACTAAAGCGAATGCTCAAAACTGTAATTTCTTTCCCTGGGAAAGAAATCACTTGGCCATCCCCATGTGTTTGCCCCTTTCCTCACTGTAGTATGATCTCGGAGTTGGTATATTTAGTTGGGGGGGTGGGGAGGCACAGCCCCCCATGTTATGTTTTAAAGTGTGTGTGTGTGTGTGTGTGTGTGTGTGTGTGTGTGTTTGCGCTAGCGGTTTCTTTCCCAGGGAAAGAAACCGCTGTTTTGAGCATTCACGCTTTAGTGCGTTCGCTCATTACATGTTGAACAAGAGGTGTTTATTGAAACACCTCTTCGGTCTTTTAATATAGACCCCAAACATTCTACATATAAAATTCCACATAAAAACTTTCCAGTATAACCTTGATGTTTGACTAACTGATTTAAGTAACAAAGTTATATTGTTACCATATACTGAGTCACTCAATCCACTACTATCTAAAAGAAGTTCCAGAATTTTGCAACAAAATTATTATTTATAATTAACTTCTATAACTTGGACAAGCTTCCTTTGTAGACCAGTTGCTTCCTTTGTAGACCAGTTTACCTTTGATAATAACATTCATATATTCATATAATGGGGGAAAAGTGTTCTATTCCTTGTCACTCATATCTCCAAATTCATTTAATATCTTACTGGTAGATAATAACTGGTTAAAAGGTTCATCCAACTTGTAATCTTTCATTAAATATTCTGTCAACTTAGCTTTTCCTTTTTCAAAGTAATCAGACCATAATACTAATCCATTCCTTTTTAGCAAATTCATTTTAATATTGTTCTGAGTTTTCTTAAATGGGAAAGCACAGAAATTTCCATTTTGATATTAATGGAGTTTTAAAAACATATTTCTTAACTGTTTTAAGAACTGATTTTATATATGCAGAGTCAAAACAAATTAATTTTCTAAGGAAAATGTTATTAACCAGATGAAAGGATTGTTACACATTTCTAATTTAACATATTTGATAAACTTAACAATTTAGTACAATCTGGTCTTGAATTTTTTTTCCATTGACTAATGTAAGTTGAGTCTATCCAGTGTGTAATAGAATTTTAAAATTTGCTGCAAGAGAATAAGATTCTGCATCTTGGAAGTTAATACCACCATACTCCCACAATCTTCTATGATTTCTATAAGCAATACTCAGCTTTTAAGGATAGAATAAGAATGAAGTTAGCATTTTCTCCATTTTCAATAAAATGTTTTTTGTGACGTATTAAAGCTATTGAATGATATATATATATATATATATATATATATATATATATATATATATATATATATATATACATATGTTTTTTGTGACGTATTAAAGCTATTGAATGATATATATATATATATATATATATATATATATATATATATATATATACACACATATATATATCATAGTCATCTTCTTTCAGCTGTTCCCGTTATGGATCACCACAGCAGATCATCTGTTTCCATTTCTTCCTGTCCTCTGCATCTTGCTCTGTCACACGAACCACCTGCATGTCCTCTCTCACCACATCCATAAACCTTATCTTAGACCTTCCTCTTTTCCTGTTACCTGGTAGCTTCATCCTTAGCATCTTTTTCCCAATATACTCAGCATCCCTCCTCAGCACATGTCCAAACCAATAATCTTGCCTCTCTGGCTTTGTCTCCAAACTTTCCAACCTGGGCTGACCCTCTAATATACTTATTCCTAATCCTGTCCACCCTCATCACACACAGTGCAAATCTTAACATCTTTAACTCTGCGACATCCAGCTCTGACTCCTGCCTTTTTGTCAATGCCACTGTCTCCAACCCATATAACATAGCTGGTCTCACTACCCTCTTGTAGACCTTCCCTTTCACTCTTACTGGTACTTGCCTGTCACAAATCACCGCTGACACTCTTCTCCACCAAATCCATCCTGCATGTACTCTCTTCTTCACCTCTCTTCCACACTCACCATTACTCTGAACTATTGATCCCAAGTATTTAAACTCATCCACCTTCACCACCTCTACTCCTTGCATACTCACCATTCCTCTATCCTCCCTCTCATACACACACATATATTCTGTCTTAGTCCTGCTGACCTTCATTCCTCTTCTCTCTAGAGCATATCTCCATCTCTCGAGGGTCTCCTCCACCTGTTTCCTACTCTCATAAATAGTTGGGAGTAATGGGATAATCTACAGACAAAAATTTTTGTTATGTGATAGTAATCAGGCCATCTATAAATAAATCTTGTATATGCCCTTTAATTTTTCTATATGCACCATTTTGCTCATTCAGAACGCTGTAGGCATATGTTTCTGTCTCCAGAATTTCAAGCATTTTCTATATGTAATCATGTTTCCACATAAGGACCACACCACCCCTTTTATCTGGTTTAATGACCCTTAAATTTTCATTAGAAGTCAAATATTCCAATTCAATTATTTCATCAATACACATATTGTTCTTAAGCAGCTTTTTAACTGTCATTTTCCTATGCACCCTAATATTTAGTTCATATACACGTTCAAAGGTGTCTAAAATAGGGGCTATAGGAGGGTTATATGCGCTAGAAATTTTAAAAGGGTGTATAACATTCTCAACACCTTTAAAAACAGGTTCAGATTCAACTTCCTGATATATAATTTTAAATCCAATAATGTCTGTTCCACATTATCTGGTGAATTAGGTGTAAATGTTGGTCCTTTTGCTATAAGGTTACATACATGGGTGCTGACATTCAGTTCTGTGAAATTATAAACTTTAAAGTCACCTTCATTATTTACATGAATAGAAAAAGATGGCAATGAATAGATGTTAACATTACTAGTAAGTGTATCAAAACATGCATTTAATATCTCCCCCGATTCCCCCTCCATGGTCCCCTGTAATGTCCTCTGTTTGCTCTGTTGTTGCCCTGTTGGTATTGGTACAATTGTTTCCCATAATTGGTGCCTCTCATCTGTTGTTGATTCTTGATCCACTCCGATCTCCTCAGAGGCAGAAACTCTTCTTCCCCTAAAGAAGAGTTGTCCGTATTATGGTCTACAAGTTCTTGGTTATCAAACACTAAGTCCCGCCATCAGCATGTCTATTATTGAGAGTCCATACTTGAGATGGAGGGGGTTGGGGTAGGCATTGTTAGAATTACAGTCCTTTTCATCTCTTATTTTTTTTCAACTTTTTATTTTCAATAACTTCCATTTGTTCCTCAGTGGAATGAAATATACAGTTATATTCAAACTTGTTTGAATGAAACAGAGGATCTTGTGTGATTTTACTGTCCAGAGATTTGACCTCTTGGCCCAAAGAATCAATTTGGGTCTCATTATACTGCATTACCATCTCCATATATTCCAGACAAAAGTGATCAAACAGTTTAAGCAAGTCTCTATGAAAAGGAGAATTTTCTGAGGCCTGTGGGATAACGCCACATATGAAGCACTATAGGAACTATTCTTTTATTTATACATTCATGAAAGTAACTGTTGTCCATCTGTAGCTTCTTTATTTTTATTAAAATATGGTCAAAGTTACTTAAATTCTGGTTGAAGGAGTGATTACTGTTATTCTCATTTGTCCTATGGCTTAAAGTGTATTTATTATTAAGCCAGTCAGTTAAATCATAACTGTTATTTGCTAAATTTACAGTATTAACATTGTGCATGATATTATAGTTGGAAAATGCATTAGAAATACCACTAAACTGTGCTTTAACGTGCTGAATAGGTCTCCGAGGTGAAGAGTTGCTCAGAGGTTGGGAATTCAGCTGCGAAGACTGACTATTAGCTTCCAACGTCGTCAATGTACTCTGTGTAGGATGAACTGAGAGCTGGGACAAGGTAGTTTGTTCCAAATGATCCATTCTGGAAATAAGTTGCTGTATTAAAACAGAAAGGTCCCCAGGTGAAGAAGAAACAGCCTGAGTTGATTAAATCACATTTTCCATGTTCCACAATATGTAAAAAGGCAGTCAAATGAAGTTTAAAACCAATTCAGCAAATGGCAGCCACTCCTGCTGTATACTTGAGCAAACCAAACTGCAAATCCACAAGACCAAACAAAACCAATAAGTATACAAAAAAGCTCAAGCCTTTACAAACAGGTGCTGGATTTATTTTTCAAACTGAAAGTAAGTGCTTTTGTTCCAAAAAGCATTTACAAGGAACTTTATCATACAATTACAAAAAAAATTACTGCCTGGTAAAATACTTTTAAAGCATGACATCACTTCCTGACTCATATTTAAAAGCACAATGTCTTACTTACCCATAACAAGATATGATTTAAAACCCATATAAATAAGAAAAAGTGAAACAAATAAATGTGCATGAATAGTAAAACATGAACCCTGACATTAAAAACTATGAAGTATTTTAAAAAAACACAAAAAAATGTGTATTCATACTATTTACATACATATGAAGTTTCTGACTTAATAATCCTTCAGAAAATGCACGCTGTCACAAAACACATTTTTTCTACTAATGTTCTATGGTTATAACAGCGATATTTTAAACTTTCTTCTGAATGACTTCTCTAACTTGAAGCCGCTATATAATGACAGACAGAGTTTCAGACTTCATGCCCTTCTGAAAAATGTGTACTATGCAAAACGCATTATTCTAGGAACTTTAACTATATAACAAGACATATTTTACACTTTGTCCCTGAAGTTATTCCTCCCCAACTTGAAATCACTAGATAATGAGATAGACATTTTGAGTTTCAGACTTTATATCCTTCATAGTATTTACATACATATGAAATTCTCACTAAAAATGAACTACTATAAATAATTATATCTATTCAGGGCTTTTAATTTTAAAACACTGGGTATAGACATGCTGTCATTTACATATACAACTTCATATGTATGTAAATAGTATGAATACACATTTTTGTTTTTTTTAAATACACCATAGTTTTTAATGTCAGGGTTCATGTTTTACTATTCATGCACATTTATATGTTCATAGGTTCACAGGTTGGTACCAGGCTATCGGCCCTAGGGCCTATACAAGCCTAGCCATAACAATTCCTTGGCTATTTCTTCCCACACTATTTACTTCCCTGGACCCCTGTCTAGCAGGGTGACTGACGTGATCCCCAGGGTGAATTTTCTTTCTCTCATCCAATCATCAAGGTTCCTTTTGAAGACGGACAAAGAGGCGCTCTGTTTGACATGTATGGGCAGTCTATTCCAGAGTTTGGGGGGTCTCTGGGTCAGGAACCTATCCCTCCAGCATGTTTTGTTTATTGTCATGACAAGATTTAGATTCCTGGAGTGTGTGCCTCTGAGGGATTGGGATTTCTTTAAGTATAGCATGTCCAACAGCTCTGGGTGTGACATGGCCTTGTATGTTAAGCAGAGATTGCCTTGGAGTAGATGATATGCGACAGAGTATAGCTGTAGTTTTTTAAGTTGATCAGCATAGGTCATCTGCTTTAAGCCTGTGATTCTTTTAGTGAGGTATTTCTGCAGCCTTTCCAGTTGTTGCAAATGTCTTGAGAGGTACATACCAAATGAGGCGTTGTATTCTATAATGGGCTTAATGAGGGATGAGTACAGTGAGACAATGGCCTCCTTTTTTCTGGATGAAAAGCCCTTAGTGATGAGGTGTGTCACATAGAAGGATTTCCTGACTGTTGTGGCGATGTGGTTATTGAAGCTGAGACCACTGTCCACCTGTGTCCCTAAGTCTCTTATCACACTTTCAGTGTACTGCCACCTATGTGATAATTCACGGGTACATGTTTTTTCCCAAAGGGGATAACTATACATTTCTTGGCATTGAGCTTGAGCCCATGGCTCTGGCACCAAGCATCTGTTTCTGTAAGGCCCTTTTGTAGAGTATCTGCATCATTTGGGGATTCAATAATGGCTCCAAGTTTGCAGTCATCTTCAAACTTTGTTAGCCAGAGTCCCTTAGTGTTGGCCTGTACTTCAGAGAAGTAGATGCCAAACAAGAGAGGTCCCAGGACTGAACCCTGAGGTACTCCACTTGTCACTTGTCTGGAGCTGGATTTGGAGTCAGCTACTTTTACAGTGTGGGTTCTGTCAGTAAGCCAGTTGGCAACCCTTTGAGTGACGTAGGGATTAATGCCCAGCTTAGTAAGTTTATCTGTGATTCCAGAGTGGGGGATGGTGTCAATGGCCTTGGTGAGGTCCAGATAGGCTGTGTGGACTGCCTTACCCTCGTCCATGGCTCTGGAGATTGATTCAAAGAAGTCAATAAGGTTCAGGAGATTTGATCGGCCCTTCACAAACCCAAACTGGGTGGGGTCCAGTGTTTTAAGGTTGCCAATGTCTTTGTTTACAAGTTCCATGATAATATGTGCCATGTCCTTGCAGATCAGGCTCATCAGACTGATGGGGCGGTAGTTCCTGGAATCCAAGGTGGATCCCCCCTTGTGGAGTGCAATAACTGTAGCTGTGCATCACTTAGTGGGCATGAAGCCTGAGGTGAGGGTATGATTAAACATGACACTTAGGTGAGGTGCCAGTTCATTTTGTAATTCATGTAGCACACAGCCCGGGATGTCATCTGGTCCCATGGATGCTGTATTCTTAGCTTTGGAGAGTGCGTTTTTTACCTGTGTGGCCATTATTACCAGAATTTGACAATCTTCCAGTAGTGAGATGGGTCATTTAGGGGGTGAGAAGGGGGTGAAGTTGGCACTGAATCGAACTGCCAGGATATTGGCAATATCCTTGGGATCAGTATATTTAATGCCATTCTGTTGTAGCTCAGAGCAGATCTGAGCATTGCCATTTAGATTCTTGACATAGTTATGGAATGCCTTGTGGTTGTCTTTGGAATCTTTGGCAATTTTATTTTTGTAACTAGCTTTGGAGGATTTTATGAGGGATCTCAGCTTCTTACTGAGGCTGGTAAGGGAGTTTTTTGCATCCTGGGATTTTCCTCTTTTCTGCAACAGTTTTTCCTTTTGTTGTAAAGTTTGTTTATAGCAGGGGACCACCAGATTAGCTTCCTTTTTTTGGAGGAGAGCATCTTGGTTCTATTTTGGATGGCACTATTCATGCATTTGTGGATGTGCTTGTATAGTGCCTTAGTGTAGGACTCAGCAGTCGAACTTTCAGTTCCCATATGCATGGGTGTCATGAAGTTTGTAACTTCTGACTTAAGTAGCATGAAGTTGGCCTTGGAGAAGTTTTTATGGAGATTTCCTTACTGGGGGGTGGGGGTGGGATGTGGATGTTAAGGGTGATTAGCTTATGGTCTGACCTGACCAACGAGGGGGTGACCATAGGTGTAGAGCATCGATTTCCCATGTTGGTAATGACCAGGTCTAAGATATTGGAGCCTATGGATTAGTTGATCCCGGGCACTGGAATTTATGAATTCCAAGAACCGTTGAGCAAAGGTGTTGGTGCACGAGTAGTTTTCCCAGTTAATGGCAGGGTAGTTGAAATCACTCAGTATTAGGTTGTTTGGTTGTACATTAATATTTTCCAGTATGTTTAGAAAGATGTAGTGAGAATCTTGGGCCATGGTGGGGGATCTGTAGTAAGCTACAATTTGGATTGCAGTCTTACCTAGTGTTAGTTGCACCTGGAGAATTTCAGACGCATTGTGTTGGGCAACTAACCTGGTGGTGTGAATATCCTTGGTGAATATGGACACTTTTCCACCTTAGTGTTTTGATCCTGGTTTGGTATCCGAAAAGTGTGGTAAAAGTTGTAGCCTGGTATTGCAGGGGTGCTGTCTGGAGCCTTGAACAAGGTCTCAGTTACTGCATAGATATCGATGTTCTCCATTTTTAGGAGTGCCTCGAGAGTGCATTTAGAGGTTTAGACTTCTAGCATTGAGTAGCATTACCTTCAGATTTTGCATGCTTGTACCTGTTACGGTGGTGGTTTTGTCCTTCGAACTTTGCCTAAAAAAAGGCACTATAGGAGTGACAAGAGCCTTAGCTCGTGGTTTGCTGATCATTTCGTCCCAGGCAGACAGATACTGGATCCCCTTTGAATGACACCAGAAGTTTAGCCAATTGTTGAAGTCAATAATTCTGTCCTTATATTGCTGTATCATTCTGGGCAAAGGCAGGATGCTACTCAGGGCTAGGATCATACCTGCTTGGGCCACATGATCCGAGTGTTCTTTCATGTCTCTTTTCATGTAGTCCAGGGAGGTACGTCTCAAGTCATTCACTCCAACATGGACAATGACAGAGTCATATTTGTACTTGTTGTGGAGTGACTTGAGTGCATGAGTTATGTGGTGGATCCTGGCACCCGACAGGCAGCTTACTGTAATTTTCTCCTTGTTTAGCCTGGTGAGTGGGACATCAGTATTCCTGACTATAGAGTCACCTATGACTAAAGTGTTAGTTACGTTGTCTTGCCTTAGTGGCTGTTGCTGGGTGGCACACTGGTGTTGTGAGCTATGTGACACTTTGGTTGTGATTGGTGTTTATTTGCATTTCAGCTTCAGAGGTCCTTGTTGCTTGGGCAGGTTACAGTTAAGAGCCTCCGCATATGTGGATTTAGTGCTGCTATGTGTGGGTGTTGGTGGTGTGAGTTTAGAAGGGCTATGTGTTGCTTGAGGTGTAGTTTGGGTGTTAACCTTCTCCTCTTGACTGTCTATCACAATCTTGGGTAGAGAGAGCATTGCTTCCAGTTTGGCTATGTAAGTGCATCTTTCACAGGTTGTAGTGTTGGGTGGTAGGAGGAGAGGGTTGTCTGTGTACATGAGGCAATTGCTGCATTGCCCCAGTATGCCCAGATTCACCAGGTGGACAGGAGAAATCAACAGAAGCACACCCTTGGACATGCCTGGTTCGGTGCTTTTTTTATTTTATAAAGTACAGGAGCCGTTTTCCCTTACCTTAGCAAGGTACTTTGCAATTATAAGCTGTTTAGTGCCTATGATTAATTTATCCTTATTAATAAGGAGAGTTGAGCGCTTGTATCCGTTTAAGGCTTCCTAGTGCTTTCCAGCAGGTATTAGAGCAAGTGCTAGTCATAGGGCTGCTTAAAGGTAAGAAGGAAAAAAAATGGTTTATCCTAAACACTGCAGTGGGCACTAGAGAAGTTAAATGTGAAAGTAGGTAACTTAAGTTTTACTTGTCTAAAACGTTAAGTTTTAGTGGAGAGTCATTATTTTTAAAACAGCAAGATAGATTGAAAGGGGATGATCACTTTTATATTCCGGTACTATGGAATACAGTAGAATGGCCAATAAATTTAAATAGTTGAAGGGGAGTGATTTCACAAAATGATAATTTTGAGCTTACTCACACAAGCCAGAGAAAGCAGAGAGGAAATGGGATATATGGTCAAATTAACATAAGAGGCAGGTAGCTAGAAAGACAGTGGTATTTAAAAACATGACAGTGACAGGGTGGGGGAAAATTACTGCCTCACTCACAAGAAACAGAACTGTGGTGTCTTTTGAAGTTTTAATATGCAGTTAAAAGCAGAACACAAGCAAAACACAAGGTAAAGAAAATAAATCACAGCACTCAAAATATAAAAAGGCAATAAACCAATACAAAATACAACAAATAAAAAGCAAACCAACCTTTCCCTCACAGCAAAGTGTAGCAGAGTCTGGGTGAGCTTTTCCAATAAAGCTCTGAAATGTTTTATTTTACCCCTTAAATGGAAGGTTTAGTTCCTAGCTCCACCCCCTCAGTTCACAAATGATTAACCTTAAGTGACCTCTTCTATCTTATGTATGAGTCCTTAATTGATCAGTTCTAATTTCTGGCTGACTCACAAGAAACAGAGTTGTGGTGTCTTTTGAAGTTTTAATATGCAGTTAAAAGCAGAAAACAAGTAAAACACAAGGTAAAGAAAACAAATCACAGCACTCAAAATATAAAAAGGCAATAAACCAATACAAAATACAACAAATAAAAAACAAACCAACCTTTCCTTCACAGCAAAGTGTAGCAGAGTCTGGGTGAGCCTTTCTTATGTATATGTTTTTAAATCACATCTTTTTATGTGTAAGTAATACACTGTGCTTTTAAATAAGGAAGTGATGTCATGCTTTAAAAGTATTTTAGGTAATTTTTTTTGTAATTGTCTGATGGAGTTCCTTGTAAATGCCCTTTGGAACGAAAGTGTTTGCTTGCAGTTTGAAAAATAAATCCAGCACCTGTTTCTGAAGGCTTGAGCTTTTTTATGTTCCTATTTTGAATGTTTGTTCCTCCTGTATTTTATACTTCTTCCAGATATTTGAGCTAAAAGGTCGAGGTATACAAACCTCTTTGCTGCTGCTGCCACCAGTGCTTGATCGCTTCCCCTCTCTCTCTCTCTCTCCCCCTCACAAACACCTCACTTTCATGCATGCAAGCATGCATATGCTCACACACAGACAGAAACATAAACACACACACACACACACACATGTACTTCTCTGTTTTATTTAGTTTTACACTCACTAAACAGCAAAGGTACTGCTTAGCAAGTGCAGAAATTACAGCTCGATTGATCTTGGTCTCATTCACATTCATGCAAACACTCACAGACATAAACACACACTTTTTTAAAATTTCCTTCTTTTTTTTTTTTGTTATATATTTTACACTCACTTAAGAGCAGAAATGCTGCTTAGTAAGCACAAAATAATGGCAGCCATTTTCAGTCCAAGCACCATGGCTGCTTGATATGGTGCCATCAAGTGGTGGACTCATTTTTCAATGGGCATTACCTGTAAATGAACACCCTGCTGGAGAACATTTGTTCTTCAATGATGGTACGATCTACAGGTCACCCATTCTGTAATGTGGAATAATAGACTGAATTTCTGTGTGCTAAAGCAGCAAGAAGCTCAGCATTTTGTACTTGTAACTAATTTCATACAGTTGTATCTACAACACTTTGCTTCTTTTTGATAGTTTTACTTTGTGATCTAAAATCCTAGGTATAACCAGAAAATGGATTCACAAGTAAGAGGGTGTAACATAACAGACAGGCTTTTCATACATAAAAATAATACTTCTGAATCTTACGATATTTAAAAGAGGGTCAGGTGATAAATATAAAAATTGCCATGGGATTATACAGCAACTCAGATGAACAAAAACATGGTTTCCAAATGCTGTTTTAGAAGATTTTACAATAAACTGCCAATGGAAAATTCTATACTAATGTAACTGTTTCATGTCATTTCATTTGTTTCACTTCCTGCACTTCAGCATTGTTCATCTGCTCACATTTTCATTAACATTGATTTGCATCATTACAATGTTCTCTGGAGAAACAGACCTCTATGATGCTATAATGAGATGCCTTTAAAATTACCCTTTCTATGGAGCTCAGTTACTGTTCATGCTTCTGCCTAAGCGCTGCTTTTAGCTCTGCACCAGCAAATCACTAACATTATCCTTATAAGAGATTTTGTCAGTCAGCAGCAGAATTCTACACCCTCATAGATAGTACTTTGTTCTTCTGCTACAGTGATGTTTCTCAACTCTACAGATTTTCACAGAATATCCAGATTTTTGCCTCATAGTTTTGGTCCATTTTTCTGGCAAATTAGTGGCAAATCATTAAATAATGAAGTTAGAAAATAATGACAGGCATTTGAATTTCAGACTTCAAATCCTTCAGAAAATACATGCTAATGCAAAACCTGTTATTATTTCAACTTTCTAAGCTTATAAGAGCAATATTTAAAAATTGTCCCTATTTTTGGGTCACTGTCATACTTTTATTTATGGCTTGTCCAGATTTCTTGCTCTATGAAGTTGAGCGGAATGGCTATAAGTTTCACAACTTTGAAATGAAGAAGAATTTAGAGTTTCTCCAGATATTATCGAAATGGTATATGGAAAAATAATTGCATCACTTAACAGTCTAGACCAAACAAACCATATGTGAAGTGCAGTTTACAAAGCTGCAGGAATGGCAACAAAAATTGTGATGTCACTTTGTGCTGAGATTTTGCTGCAGAAATCACATGCCCCATGTATATATCATTGAAAGAATTATGTTAATTTATCCCTGATCTCTGTAGTCTTTCTCCAGTGTACAAGTATGTACATAATGGAGAAACTGATGCCTCGTTACCAGGGGATAAATAGCAAGGCTGATATGTCCTCCCCAGCCAAACAAATGAAGTGCCCCATGAGCATAGTTATAGTAAGTCATATATATATTGATGGCTTTTGGGAACAGAATCAGTGAAACAGATGTGTCTGGAACCCATGATAAGAAGATTAATTTTTAGTGATCACTACAGTGTATTGTGCACAGCAACATTCCTGCTATTTCATTCTTTTATCACATGTTTTTGGTTTAGGATATGGCAGTCATACAGTAACTATCTGAAATGTTGTTGCCCCCTAGAGGAAGTCCAGAAACATGGAGACTGAATTGCTAAAAAAGGACTTAAATATACTAAGTCCAAGAAGGGCTGTGATAGTGAGGGAAAGAGTGCTTTCAGACTGCAGTTGCAGGACCTACTAGATAAAGCAGGACAACATGAACTGATGTTGATAATGGGTGACCTGAATGTACATATATGAACAGACACAACAGAATATGACTTGCCTAGGTTCACATAGATGGGACAACAAGAACAGAGGAGGAGGAGAGGCCACTGTAAACTTCTATCTGTCGAATGGCTTAATAGTGACCACCACATGGTTCAGCAAGAGAGACATTCACACAATCACATACAAGAGTGCCCAACATGCAACTGAAGTAGACTTCCTTCATATAAGGAAATAGCAATGCGGTAGAATCAGTGATTGCAAAATCATCCCCAGTGAAGCAGTCAGCTCACAGCATAAACTGCTAGTTGTCACAACCATTTGAAAGCAGTAGTCAGAGAAGGCTCTGACGTCAACAGAGACTAAGCTGAAGAACTGGAAATTCCCTGGAGAGAATGTACAGCAGTTAAGGGAGTTTTGCTCAGGGCTCCAGCACCTCAAAAAGAAGAGGAAACTGGTGGAGTTGGAGAAGAATGTTAGCACCTCAAAACATTATGTGTGAGGAATTCAGAACAGATATGTGACCAAACCAGGTATATAAATAAGGTACAAAATGAAAACTGGTGGTAGAATATAGAAGTACAGGAAGTCACGAAAAGAAAAAAAGGAGTGCAGGAAAAAGTGTATAGAAAAGACAAACCAGGCTGCGAAGGAATTTTAGTTGGTTAGCAAAAGAGCTAAGAGAGGAGTTTGCAGCAGGAAAGAACAAGGTATCATAGGTACTCTACCAGGTTATGGAAAGTGACTTAGTAGATATCACAAAGAAGTTATATCAGGTTGCAAGGCAAAGACAGAAAGATAAAGAAGATAGTCAGACACTTTTCATAAGGGATATCAGCAACAATCTGCTCACCAGTTCAGAACATCAAAACCAGATGTAAGGAGTATTTCCAGCAGATACTGAATGAAGAAACCCCCAGAGAAGCTGTACAGCCTACAGTTATAGAAGAGGAGGAGCCCATCATAGAAGAAAGAACAGCACTAAGAAAAATCAAGTCGGAGAAAGCAGCAGGCTGAAATAAGGTCACAGCAGATATGATAAAGATGTTGGGTGAGATAGGAGAGAAATCGTTCCTGAGAGTAGTGAAAGCATTATGGAGAAAAAATGTATATCCTAGATGACTGGAGAGTAGTAGTGCCAATGCTCAAGAACAAAGGGATCATTCAAAAGTGCATGCACTACAGAGGAATCACACTTCTGTCAAACTGCAAGTAACTCTGGAGAGGGTGACTGATAAATGAATACACAGAGTAGAAGTAAGATGGGAAATAAGCAGTTTGAACTCAGATCAAGATGCTACACAGCCAACCCAATGTTTATAGTGAGACAGATAATTGAGAAGAAGCTCAGGATGAGTAAAGAGTCCAACTGGGAGTTCCTAGACTTGGAAAAAGTATATGACAAGGTCCCACGAAAGTAGATGGAGCACTTCTGCAGTGGTCTGAAGTCCCAGAAACATGGGCAAAATTAGTTGAGGCTAATTACTAGGATCCAATGACTCAATCATTAACAATGTTTGGTTTCACAGAGGGGTTCCCAGTGGGAGTGGGTGTGCATTATGGTTCAGCTCTGAGTCCACTGCTGTTCATTCTGGTGACAGACTACATTAGCAAACAGTTGAGTGGGGACAGATCAACAAAGTTGCTGTATACAGATGATGAGGTATTACAGACAGACTTTGAGCAAGAACTTCAGAAAAGGATAGGGGTATTTCAATGGAAAACTGAAGACCCATGGGATGAAACTTGGTACAGATTAGATAATTGTAATGGCAGAAAATGTGGGAAATCAGAAGCCGAGAATTGAGATAGGATTGGAAATAGTGGAACAGGATAACAGCTTCAAGTATCTGGGAGGCATGGTAGAAGAGAAGCAAAGTCTGAATGAAAAAGTCAAAGCTAGAATCAAGGGGACTGCAGCTTACTGGCAGCCTACTGGTACAGAATGTCAGGGGTAGTATGTGACAGAAGAATGTCAAAGAAACTGAAATGTAAGGTGTATACTAGAAACTGAAATGTAAGGTGTATAAAAGAAACTGAAATGGAAGGTGTATAAAAGAAACTGAAATAGAAGGTGTATAAAAAAAATCAGTGGTACAGTAAGTACTACTGTATGGTACAGAAAGCTGGACAGTAAAAGCAGAGGAACTGAGGAAGCTAGAGCTGATGGGGAGATAAAGTACCTGAGATGGGATAGTCGAGATATGAAGGCATAAGAATAGAAGCCAAAGTAGCTCCAGTTGCAGAAATGGTCAAAGAGATTTTATTTTGGTATTTGGGCACATGTGCAGAAAAGCAGAAGACAATCTTTTGAAGATGATTTGGGACAGAGAGGAAGAAGGCAAAAAAATGACGGTGTCTAGCAAAAAGGTGGATGGATTGTTTGAGAGAAGACATGCAATAGTTTAGGCATGCATGTTGAAGAAATTAGCACTGAATAAAGATCAATAGCAGCAGTTGACATGATACCCCAATCCAATATAAATGGGGTAAAAGGGGGGTTTAGGCAATGCAGCTGTAAGTCCCCAAATATGTTGATGTGCAATATAAAGAGTAGTGATATATGTAGTTACATAATGCATTCCCTTAGTCTAAACCTGGAGTTGTAAATTTATTATACAAAGTTTAATATTTATTGTATTTAAAAACAGAATTCTGCTTGTATGGTTGAAACATAGCTCTCAACCTCTTAGCACAAAATATCTGCACAAAGCCAAAAATAATGGGACCAAGGCCCCAAAAATAGGGACAAAGTTTATATACTGCTTTTAAACTTAGCAAGTTACTACATTAAAAGGTCTGGTATCACTTTGCATTTTGTGAAGGCTATAAAGTCTGAAACTCAATGATTGTCATTATTTAGTGAATTCAGTCCGCACTGATATGATATGAAAATCCAGAAAACCACAAATTTTATGAGGAACAGACCAAAAATATGAGGCAAAAATCTGAGCATTCTGTGAATATCTGGATAGTTGAGAGGTACGGGTTGAAAAAAAGTTTCTAGAACCTTCTTACAAAGACACCCTTTTGAATAAAAACTTGTTAGCACGAAGTGAAAGATCAAGAACAGTCTGAGAATAGGAGATTCAGTTAGCACACCCAGGCAGTCAGAACAGCTGCTTATTAGATACAAGGCCAACAGATGTTCACCACTCCATTAAAACAGCCCTTTTTTGTAGGATAAGATGGTATTTATCAAATGTATAAGAGTCAAAACTGAATGGATGTACACAGCAGACTTTCCAGGAGCAAATGAGCAAGAGTTTGCATCCATTTTTCCTTCTCAGTGTTTTTTCCACAAATAGTTTCTTATTTCTGTTAAAGCATCTTTACCCCTTTTATTTTTGATATACAATAGTCCTACAGTCCTTCTTGCTATCACTATTGGCACTGTCTTCCTTCATAGAGCAGAGCCTACAGCCTCTAGATCTGACCTCGATATTGCTGGAGCTTTGCCACAAAGCCCTACTCCTACAAGTTTACTGAGAATGTTGTTATTGTATAGTAGCCTGCGTTCACGACATCTGACCTTGATATTGCAGGAGCTTATGCCACAAAGCTGTACTCCTACAACTTTACTGAGAATTTTGTCATTGTATAATATAAGCACATTTTATCATGAAGAACCTTACTGTGAATTAACTTAATCAGTTAAATACATGTCTGATCTGTAATTGGAATTCTTTGTGAAATAGTCCATGCACTCTAAGGACGTCTTACTAATTTGGCCACTGTCCCCTTTGTCTTGACCGGTATACTATACTTCATATGCCAATTATTTAGCCTCAGAGAATTGCAGAAATACAGATTTATTTTGACAACTCTTTGTTAACTGCTTTGCACTGTCTGTAAACTGATTGCTCTCAGTTTAATTTGACCTGAGGGTGGAATGGTTATTGTAGTAGAATGTATTGCTAAATACCCCCCTCAGTGCTGTTTCCTGTTACACTCAGTCACTAACTTCCTTCACAGAGCAGGTATGTGCCATATCTTATAACATTTATATTTGTTCTAAGATTGTGTAGAACAGTGAAAAGACTTTGGTAGTGTGTTATATTTGTAACAATTTCATTCATATAAGATAAACCTTATGTATGCTGAGCATGTTTTCCTTTAACATGTATGTATGTAATGTGAATTGCTAATCTTCTGGTGTGTGTGTGTGTGTGTGTGTGTGTGTGTGTGTGTGTGTGTGTGTGTGTGTGTGTTCATATATATATATATATATATATATATATATATATATATATATATACATACATACATACATATATGTGATACATATCTCTCTCTCTCTCTCTCTCTCTATATATATATATATATATATATATATATATATATATATATATATATATATATATATACATATCTACACACACACACACACACACACACACACACACACACACACACACACTCACTCACACACTCACACACACACACACACACACACACACACACACACACACACACACACACACACACACACACACACACACACACAAACACACATATACAGTGGATATAAAAAGTTTACCCACCCCTGTTAAAATGGCAGGTTTTGTGATATAAAAAAATGAGACCACAATTAATTTCAAAACTTTTCCCACCTTTAATGTGAGAAATAGACTGTGCAATTCAATTAAAAAACAAACAAGTCTGTTAGGGGGAAATATAAAAAATAAAAAAATGTACAATAAGTTGAGTGCATAAGTGTGCACACCCTTAAACTAATACTTTGTTGAAGCACCTTTTGATTTAATTACAGCATTCCGTCTTCTTGTGTAGGAGTCTATCAGCATGGCACATCTTCACTTGGCAATATTTGCCCACTCTTCCTTGCAAAAGCATTCCAAATCTGATAGATTGCTAGGGCATCTCTTGTGCACAGTCCTCTTTAGGTCACCCCACAGATTTTCTATTGGATTTAGGTCTGAGCTCTGGCTGGGCCATTCCAAAACTTTAATTTTCTTCTGGCAAAGTCATTATTTTGTTGATTTGGATGTATTCTTGGGGTCATTGTCATGTTCAAAGGTGAAATTCCTCTTCATCTTCAGCTTTCTAGAAGATGACTGAAGGTTTTGGGCCAAAACTGACTGTTATTTGTAACTGTTCACAATTCCCTCCTCCTTGACTAAAGCCCCGGTCCCAGCTGAAGAAAAGCAACACCAAAGCATGATACTGCCACCACCATGCTTCACTGTAGGGATGGTGTTCTTTTGGTGATGTGAAGTGTTGTGTTTGCACCAAACATACCTTTTGGAATTGTGGCCAAAAAGTTCAAAGTTCAACTTTGGTCTCGTCGACCATAACACATTTTCCCACTTGCTTTTGGGTGACTTGATGTATTGTTTTGTAAATTTTAGCCAGGCCTGGATTTTTTTTTTTGTGTAAGAAAAGGCTTCTGACTTGCAACTCTACCACATAGGCCAGACATATGGAGAATACAGGGGATTGTTGTCACATGTAGTATACTACCAGTACTTGACAGAAATTCCTGCAGCTTCTTCAGTGTTGCTGTAGGTCCCTTGGCAGCCTCCCTGACCAGTTTTCATCTTGTCTTTTCATCAATTTTGGAAGGACGTCCAGTTTGTTTCAACATCACTGTTGTTCCATATTTCCTCCAGTTTTTGATGACTGTCTTCACTGTGTTCCATGGTATATCAAACGCTGTGGACATTTTTTTGTAGCCTTCTCCTGACTGATACCTTTCAACAATGAGATCCCTTTGATGCTTTGTAAGCTCTCTGTGAACCATGGATTTTGCTTTAGCAGGCAACTGAGTAAATGTCAGGAAAATCCTACTGGGACAGCTGAACTTTATTTGGGGTTAATCAGAGTCTCTTTAATTAATTGCAGGTGTGCACCCAAGAAGACTGAATACTGTAATTAACTCAAAAGGTGCTTCAACAAAGTATTAGTTTAAGGGTGTGCATACACAACAAAGTATTAGTTTACAGGTCCACTGTGTGTGTGTGTGTGTGTGTGTGTGTGTGTGTGTGTGTGTGTGTGTGTGTGTGTGTATATAAATATATATATATATATATATATATATATATATATATATATATATATATATGTATGTATATGTTTACCTTTATATTACTCAGAATGACAACTATGAACGCACTATTGTGTGACTTTAAAAGGCAAAAATCAAACAGTGACCATCACCAAAGTTCGAAAATCAAAATCTGGAAAGCCAGATTTGATGATTTTTTAATACAATTTTTACTACACATCATTATGCGGGGGGGGGGCAAGCTCCCTGCACCCCCAATGTGGGGCTGCACACCCCCCTACTTTAATATACTAACTCCGAGATCGCACTACAGTGAGGGAAAGGGTTCATTTCTCAATCCCCGCTATAGTGCGATCTGCACCTGTAATGCCGAATCTGCAATGAGCGAATACCAATGTGCATTCGCTCATTGCAAATTTGAACAATTTTTTTCGATATTCTGTGATTTTGAAAATGCACTTACGACCTTCTTGGGATCAAATTTGTGTATATCGGTAATATAAAGGTAAACCTATATATATAAAAACAATGTTGTGATGTACTGCTTTAATCCCACAAATGTGTACTAAGCGATGGTTTTATATTGTGCTTATCAGTATAGTGCCATGTTCTGATAATTTGCTCGATATATTACACTGTATTACTGTGGTTTTCTATCAGCATACTTCTGCTAAAACTTTGTATAATACATACTAACTGTATTGCCTCAATATCATAATGCAGTTTAGATGCTTTTTTTTTTCTTTTTCATTTCAGAGCCTGAAGTCATCGCATCTGACCCTGGTACTGTAGGAGCTCTGCTAGAAGACCCTAGTCCTACAAATTTACTGAGAATTTTGTCATTGTATAATGTAAGCACATTTCTCATGAAGAACCTTACTGTATATTAAGTTAATCAGTTAAATATATGCCTGCGATTGAAAGTCTCTGTGAAATCATCCATGCACTATAAGAACCTCATATTAAGTTAGTCACTGTCCCCTTTGGCTTGACCAGTATACTATACTGCATATGCCAGTTATTTAGCCTCAGGAAATGACATAAAACTGTTTTAATTTGGCATCTTTCTGTTAATTGCTTTGAATTTCCATCCACATACCCTAACATTATTTTTCCTAATTAAAAATTTCATTTGTGACTCTTATTCCAAAATCATCCCGAATGACCCTACTACTTCCACGCATACACTTCTGTTTCTTGTTTCCTACTTCCCTATCTCCATTTAATTTTTAGCCTCATCCCCAACTATCTTTCTCCTTTTCATACTGCTTGTCACTATATCCATTCATAATCACTACTCTCCTCAATACTAGCTATCTGTTCCACATTGTATCTTATACTTTTCCCAAATAAACCCTCATTTCTTCTTATTTTGACTATGCCCTTATACTTTAACCTTTCATACCCATATATTCCTTACATTCTAGAGAAGATACCAGGACAACCTAACTTTCTTCTTTTATAGAAAATACGTCTCTTCTTACCTGTCCTCTACCATCTTTCAGAATCCACTATTACAGAATCTCCTTCTGCCCTGCAGCTACTTGTTTCACTCTTCATTGCTACTTCCCCACTATGTGACATCTATAACATACAGATTCCTGTACTTAATTATGCTACTCTTCAGCTTATCCTCAATTATTCTTCATCTACTGTACCATCTTTCATCCTACCATGACCCAATAATACCTCTCAACATCTCTCAAGCTCTGTCCCAACCACGTATCCATACGTCCTCTTTACACTCTCCATGCATTGCACCAAACCTATTTAATACTCACCCTCATCTTCATTCCAAATATAGAGCGATTGACTGCACTTCAACTCAAAACAAAACAAAATTAAGTGCAAGAATTCTGTCCGATAAACAAGTATGCATAATTCCCTAATATACTAAAATCCTTCCAGGAGGAGATATACACCCTAATCCCAGCCCCACCTATCACAGTCAACACAAAGATAATTCTATCCCACACATATTCCTAACTCAACAACAGCTAATCCCCAAACATAGTGATCTAGTTTTTGCTTCAATAAATGTGAGAAGCATAACAAATAAAACTGCTGAACTACATGCCTGAACTACCTAACATAAACCTGATGATCTTGCTGTAACTGAAACATGGCTTACACCCAACATAAATGACTCCAAAGTGATACCTTTTGGCTATAATATCAATTGTAATGACTGTATAAAGAGGAAAGGTGGTGGTATTGCTTTAATATTTCCCAACACCTACCTCATTTCCCCTTACAGCAAACCAGTCTTAAAATTCAGTTCAGCAGAGCTTTTTATTGCTTTCCTCAAAATAAACAATTATAAACAAATACATTCCTCTTGGCAACAATATAGCTATACTGAAAGATAGCCTACATTTAATATCTATAACATTTCCACAAGGAAAAATACTACTAGATAAGGTGAATGTCAGTTGGTTGGACATAAACTCTAACTCCCCTACATCTAGCATGAACTTGTATGGTTTCACACAACTAATTAATAACCCCACACATTATAGGAAGACATAATTTTCCCTATTACACAGGATCCTAGTATCAGATCCTAGCAAATACTCAACCACAGGTACAATGTCAGACTCTTTATGATCATCTCCCAATCTGTGTGAGCAGACATCTCGCACATCAGTTAAACAGCATACTTATAAAATAACACCACCCTTTCCAAGTTTAACCCAGAAATATTCATTACTGCATTATAATCTATTAAGAAGAACTTCCTAAAAATCCTCCCCTTAGACGATGCTGTAAATGAATTCAGTACCACTTTTTTAAATATCCTAAATAGCCTTAGACCTCCTAGAAGGAAGAGACTAAAAACAAATAATGCAATTTGGCTATCCAAAAAAGAGTAGAATCCTAATGCAGGATAGAGAAAAAGCTTAGAAAGAATAGCAAGAATATAAAACACTCCAATGTCTTTAAAACTTCAGAATGCTTCACAACTGTACAAAAGAGTAAATAAATGGAGAAAAAGATATAACATTATAACTTTCAGAATAATACTAAACACAACCCTAAAAATGTTGGACGTCCATTAAAATCATCTTACATCCTGGCCAAAAATTCAACCGAGACCCCTCTCCCAATAGATCACCACTCGAAACTACAGTTTAGTTCAACTCTTATTTTACAGATAGTATAGCATCTGTAACCAAGGATTCCTCAGCAATTAATCCCAATCCTGTCCAACAGCCACATAACACCACATCCTGTTGCACTTTCAAACCTGTGCCCACGTACTCTATAAAACTACTCAACTTAAACCATGCTCTTTTGCAGCTGATAACCCTAAAAGCGAGTACCTAAAAATAGGAGCCAGTAGCATTGCCTATCCTGTCTCAATCCTTAGAAATAGGTCAGTGCAGAGATCCTTCATTCCCTCTTTCTGGAAAAAGTCACACATTATCTCTCTGTACCAAGGAAGAAATTCAACAGACATTAATAACTTTACCCCTATAGCAGTCTTATCTCTTCTCAAAAATGTTTGAAAAATCTATTCAAAAACAATTATTTCCTGCATGATGAACTCCTATCCCCTACAAAACATGGCTTTCATCCTTCCCATAGTACTAACATTACCCTTCTAGCCTACATACATACAGTTAATAAAGCTAGAGATAATGGCAAACTACTGTTTTCCTTATTTCTAGACTTGTCTAAAGTCTTCGACTCAGTTTGTCACAGCAAACTTCTATTTCAAATGTCCTCAATAGGTTTCTCTCAACCCACCCTTCTGTGGTTCAAAAGCTACCTATCCAGTAGGTATCAGTCAATGAAATGGCCCTCCATGCTCTCTCCTTACCTCCTAGTTACCAAATCCTTTATGCATTCACACAACAGGCCAGCCTAATACAATATGCAGATGATTCCCTTCTCATTTGCACATCTGACAACATGGTACACCTCCAAAAAATACTTGGGAAGCTTTAACAGACACTGAAACATGACTTCATAACCTACAACTCATGCTAAACCCCAAAAAGACCAAAGGCCACCTTTTCCCCAAATCCCTCTCTCTTGTAAAAAACATCCTCTGTCTTGATGATACAACCACTGAAGTCACTTCTCATAGCAAATTATTAGGGGCGATAGTGGATGAAAATCTTGCATTCGACCGGCATATACAAAATTGCATAAGAAAAACTCATCAAAAATTAGGTATGTTTTGCAGAGCCAAATACTTTCTCACTGATGCAATGAAAACTACACTTACCACTACTTATCTCCTCCCCACAATTCTTTATGGTGCTCCCATCATCAATAACCTGCAGGCTTCACAAAAATTAAATCTTCAACAATTTTATAACAAAGTTGCCTAATTTGCAGCAAGTATCCCTTTCAGAACCTTTGACTGTTTATCAATAAAAAGCCTAAACTGGTTAGAACTGCCTCATCAACTAACATAAACACAGCTTCTTACCGCCTATAAAATTAGCCAGCATCCATCTGTCTGTCCAGCACTAAAAATAGTTTACTCAACAATTTTCCTAGTCAGTCATTGCAATCCAATTTTCAAAAACTCCTGTCCATCTACAAACTTATCAAATCTGCTGGACACTGTATTCATATAAGGTTGCTAAAGCTTGGAACTCCTTACCTCTATCAGGTCAATAGCTTCTTTTCCATCTTTCAAAATCATCCCAAAAGGCTTCCTATTTATCATCTGTCTCTGTTCTTGCTCAAAACCAAGATAAGTTATATGCCCAAATGTAAACAAGTACATTTTCGTTCCTTATAACTCCTTATTCTACCTTCTTAACTTATTTTCTTCTATGAAATTCTCTTCCTTGACTTTCTATCTAAATATATCATAAGCCTGTTTTTCCCTCACTTCATATTGCAATTCCTGTTTGTAGTAAACATACTTTTTAATTTCTCTAAAAACTGTCTAAAATTTCTCTAAATATTAAATTGTCATACAACTTGTATTCATTGCTAACCAGTGCTTTTATATTATGTCTAATTTGTTATAATTATTTGAACTGCAGATGTTTTTGTTTTATATTTGAAGATTGTAAAATGATTATTAAATTATTCTTCTAAAAATGTTTTGTAATAATCTGAAGCCTTTCTCCCTTGGCATCTGTTGAAAATGGGCTTCTATCTAGTTAGACTTTCCCAGTAGCCAAATGTCAATAATTAATAAATAAATGAATAAATAAACAAATAGATAAATAAATAAATTATTTTCTACAGTATCCAGATAGCAACAAATAATGTATACCATTTATCAATCATCTCCTTCCTTTTTCATATTTAACATACAATAACATTTCCATATTTCCATATATACATTTTAAACCTTTCCCATAAAAGACTCAATTTTACTTTCAAAAAAACAATGTTTTGCAATTTCTTGTACCTTGCGATCTTAACACATTTTTTATTACTTTGTATACTTCCCTTAACAAGTGATTTGAATAAAAACGTCTCCATAAAAAGACCTCAGAATCCTTGAAATCTTCAAATGTTTTCCTCCTTTGCTTTATTTCACTTCCGTCATCATCTGAAATACCACTCAGTGGATATACAAGAAAAAAATCTGTAACTTTTTCTCCATTACACTTATTCCTTTTCTTGCTGCATTTATTTTTTTTTCAATATCTATAATTGTATGTTATTTACACATTAATTTCTTTCCATCATTTTTCATCACATCTTTTCCTTTTTACTTGTTTACATATATCTTAAGACCTCTCATATAAGATTTTCCCATTTTAGATACCCCTGTGCATTTAGATGAGAAACACAGGATTTTTCATACCTAACCCCTTCTTTTTTACTATATATCATTCCTCTTTTAGTAGGATTCAGTCTTGAACCACATATAAAACTGAAAACATTTCTAGCAATTCTTTTTTTTTGTTTTTCCTGGAAACATAGAAATTCACTCAACGTTACTTAGAATACATGTTTAACTTACACATTTGTTTATTATATGATAAATTATAATTTTTTATCATGCCAGTATGTTCTTTTCTTCCAGTTTTATTTTCCATTGCTTGTTTTCATATTCTCCAAATTTACCCCAATATACTAATTTCTTTCCTATTATAATAAATTCCATTCATCATCTTTGTTTCGCCAAACTTTTTATTTTCTAAATAACTCTTCAATTCTTTTTTTCTTAATACATTTTTTTTATTGAAATCAAAACTGAAATATACACAGTTATTAAAATAATTGTACAGATTTTTGATACATTAGATAAAAATAAAAAAAAGAATGGCATAATAAACAATAATACCATAAACTATATACAGACATGTTCACTGTACAAGAATGAAATATTACTGTTAGGCTAATAGAAAAAGGATTTGATTTTACATTCAGGTTATTGGTTTTCTAATAGTTCAGATATACTCTTCCAATATTTATATGTTGTATTCCTTGAGGATCTAGATCTAATTGTCAACATTTTGAGTTTAGAAACATCCTTGAGAAAATCGTTACAATTTTGAAAAGATGGACTATGTGAAGATTTCCAATTTTTTGTGACTTCTTTCCTGGCAATGGACAAATAAGATTGAATATTTGCTGGGTTTTACACATTTTGGGATTGGAGTGTTAAATAGAACAAGTGATTTAGTAATAATAAAATTATCTGTAAAGATTGCTTGTAAGAAGTTATTAACATTTTCCCAAAATTTCTTTAAAAGTGAGCATTTATAAAATATATGTATCCAGTCTGCATTAACTTCATTCCTACATCTCCAACATAAAACACTGTTTTTAGTTATCTTGCTGATATTATGAGGTGTAAGGAATGATCTATTTAAAAATCTCCAGGTGAAAATTTTCCAATTGTGTGAAGATGTTGTTTTACCAGCAGATTGAAGAATATTTAATTTATCCTTATCTGAAGGATGGGCATTATTAGTCGTGGTAAAGAATTCCCAGTAATTATCTGTATATATATCCAAGTCTGACTTTATTGTTTTATATATGAGTGAAAGACTAACTTTCAGTGAAATGTTCTGTTCAGTTAAGAGAGTTAAAATCTGTATCAGACTAGGAATTGAGGTTTTAATTGAAGGAGGGATTAGATATATGGAGTAGTCGTGCCATATGCATATTAATGAAGGCACACAGCTGCCACAGCCACGTGCATAGGAAATGTGCGCTAGTGCAAGGGGCGTATCGAAGTTGTGTAGGGAGGCGTGTCAATGTCGGCTGTCGAGGAACAACCTAAACTGCTGAATATTATATTTCACCAGCAATAGTAATCGTACCTATCAGTGTCCGTGGATACTGAAA
Source organism: Protopterus annectens (assembly GCF_019279795.1). Classification (NCBI taxonomy): domain Eukaryota; kingdom Metazoa; phylum Chordata; order Ceratodontiformes; family Protopteridae; genus Protopterus; species Protopterus annectens. The sequence continues at coordinate 1,012,414,732 of NC_056739.1, read as the reverse complement.
TGTATGCAAAGCATAGTCCCTGTGAACAGAAAATGAAGAATCAAACACAAATGCACGGTAGGGAATAACGGGTCCCTACCCATGAACAAATTACATGAAAACCGTGTGCCTGTAGTCCAACGTAGTGTTGATAGCTATACCATGTGGAAGTGAAACGTATCATATGTTAGCGTGCCGCCAGTAGGTACGTCCAGTCCAACGGAGAGGGTCACCAGCCAACCCATAATGTGAGGGAGGGAGGGAACATAGCTGTGCAGATGTGTCCATAACAAAATACACGAGGAGAAATGTAGATATATGCAGTGACCATATGTCTGAATCATATCCCACAAGTCATGTAATAGTCACATACAAAAGGTATGTCCGTATTTCACATACCAAATGTGATAGGAAATAGCATATGCATGTAAACGAAACAGAAGGAGCATATAAACAGCCATAACAATACGGACACATATAGGCCGAAAGGAACAGTATGATCCGTACCGTTGACCAAGATTACCACCTGTCCCACTTTGTGAGTGACAGTCCCTCTGTGGGCAGATGTGTCCTGACACAAACATGTAAAACTGGCAAATGTCCAGAGAATATAGGACATAATTCATCCGTAGACGTCATGCAATAGTTGCATTAAACATATTTCATTGGACGTATATTACATAAATGTCATAACAAACAGAATAAGATACCAAAATGCTACAAGAATAAGCTTAGATATAGGCAAGAATTGTAAGTTCTATCTGCCGAACTGACCGTGGGTATGTGTCGGCCTGTAAAATATGCTCTGTTCACCGCAAATGTCACAGTAGGGTTGCCACCTTTTCAAATGGCCAAAGTGGGACATGTTTGGTACAGACATCAGATTTTACAGGCTGACACATACCCACGGCCAGTACAAAGGACAGAACGTAACTGTTTTGCTTACAGAAAAGCGTATTCTTGTAGCATTTTAGTTGCTTATTCTGTTTCTCATAACATTCAGGTATTTCAGATACAGAATAACTGTTTAATGCAACTATCACATAAAATATAAGAAATAATGTTGTCCAAAAATCTCAGGACATTTGCCATGTTTACAATTACATGTCAGGACACAACTGCCCAAAGAGGGACTGTCCCTCGCAAAGTGGGACAGGTGGTAACCCTATGTCACACTGTGGCCAATTGAAAAGGTGGAAGCACAACCGTCGACTGTGGGAAGGCATTGTCCACAACAGTCGGACATGTGTAAGGAATAGCTTGGACATAGGAAAAGGTGCCATCCTACCAATGAGTACAACAGGCTGGAAAAATCGGGAAGGCAGCTGTATAATCCGAACGTGTATGTGACACAGTCAAACGGGTAGTACCCGGGTACACCAACCAAGTAATGAAAGTGAAGTATGGGCGTGTACCTATGTGCATGAGGTATAGCATGTGGAAAGCAAACATGGCAGGGTAGTCCACACAACCATAAAGGTACCCGACACATGTAGGGTAGTCAATGTGTAACTCTGGCCGTGTCATGGGCCAACAACCAAAGTAGTGCTCTATGGGGTGTGAGGAATTCGTGTGTGAGGGGTGGGTGTTTAATGGTAAATTCCTCAAAGGTGATACTGTGTCATATGCAGAAAAGGTGAACCGGAGGTGTATGAGGGGGCAGTGGGTGAAGTGGAAAGAAACACAACCACATGTAGAAGTAGCTGCAAGATAAGCAGACAGGCCATAGTGTAGAACACAATCCCACAAACATATGAATATGGAAATATGCGAGACAAATGCATAGATACAGCACCGTCACATACCCACAGATGGGTACTGATGGAACTGGCCATAACAAACGCAACACACCTGAATGCATAATAGCCTACCCAGCATACCCTCCACAACACACAACCCGTCACCATACCAGAACGTCCACCAAATCCAGCCGTACTTGGTCCACTGGTTTGTTGCAGAAACAGCTACACACAGTGACCCTTACACATATGTAGTAGGTATTGTCACCCTAGGCAGTGTCAGGATTGCAAACCATGTATTCCCTGCATGTAAAACCCCCTGCACATTTTCGTGAAGCCACAAAAATCTTCGTTATCTAACTTGTTTTGGTCTAGTCCAATTTTTGGGATATCCCTCATGGGATGACCAGCTTGTGTAAATAGTAGAATGGGTATGACGACATGATGTCCAATCCAGTAGATATCTGGACACAAGTCAGAACATGCAGTGGAGGTCCATGACACTGTCCAGCCTAAGTGGGCATGCATAACCTACCACCCAGGATAAAATACCTTCCCGTGACGTACGTGTCCAGACATGAATAGGAGGGAGAATATAATGCACACATTTGCAAAGTGGAAAACGGCATGAGGGTGAGGAAGACACTGATGTAAACAGGTCAACCCTGATCAAGTCATGACTGACCATACCTGTCAACCTGCGTGAGCAAGATATCTGGACAGAGCTGTGAATATAAGTGAGACAAAGGTCCAAAAAATGGGACAATCTGTAAAGATAGCTCTTAGAAACATAGACATTTGATAGAATAACAGTTTGCACATTGGCATTAATGTCTGGAGTATGAAGTCTGAAACCCAACTGTCTGTCAGCACGTTCCGACTGCAGTCTTTAATGCTGAGCTACTGCTGTGCCAGAACACAACAGCGTATTACAGAGGTCCGTGCCATAATACTCAACTGTCCTGATATTCGTAGAATGACTAGGGTCACCACCTGTCCCACTTTGCGAGTAACAGTCCCTCTGTAGGCAGTTGTGTCCTGTGAAAAAAAATCAAGACATAGCAAATGTCCTGAGAATTTAGGACAAAGTTATTTCCTAATTTACTTTAATAGTCACATAAAATAGTTATTTTATATATGAATCCTCTATATGTTATGTGAAGTAGCATAAGCAATTCAAATGTTACTAGAATAAGCTATTATATGTACAAAAAAGGTTAAAGTTCTGTACTATGCATGGCTGTAGGTATGTTTTGTCCTGGAAAATCTGACATTTCTACAGAACATGTCCCACTTTGGGCAGTTGAAAAGGTGGCAACCCTAAGAATGACCACAGGTTTGCCCCATAGTGTTGGTGTGTGCCTCTGACAATCTGCACCAGTGTGTAAATAGCTGAGGATTGACGTCACTAAATGAGAAATATCCTGAGTGTAAGACTCCACAACCTGCAGAAAAGCCATGCTAATGCAAATCTTAGCATTCTATCAACGTTCTAAGCTTGTAAGAGCAATCGTTAAAATGTGTCCCTAATTGTCCCCCATTGTGTAGGTTTTGCACAGGTTCGGTGCTCTAAGAGGTTGAGAGGTATGGTCCGTACATATTTAGAGGAACAGCCCTTCACACTTGTGTAATGTACAACTGCAAACCTGTAGTCACTTCATGTCCAAAATAATAATCCCTGTAAGACTGTATACAGGTAGTAGTCAAATGTGAATGGGAACACCCCTCACCGTGGAGTATGGACTGTAACAACCCCACCCATAATATGTAATGCCAACAGAATAAGCTGCTGACAGGTGCCCAAACACCTGTGTCTATAAACACAGGCAAAACTTCAAAATAGGGAGATAATCCATGTCCATATGCTTCGTCTGACATTTGAACTCGGCCAGGGAAGTTCCATTCACCAGGTGGACAAGCCTAAACCCAGATCACTACACGAACACCCTGACAATCAAAGACCTGTATGTGGCTGGATTATATGCCTTGGTGTTCTGCATATCCTCGGAGTGATTAACAATGCAGCCGGAGTCCACAGCAGTAGGTAATAGGGAATGTGTAACATGTAGTACCGCCTTTTTCCCAGCAGGAGAATGGATGCCTGTGTTGTAGGTGAAGCGGTGAGGCATATGTTGATGTAGCCAATGAGGGAGAACACCAATAGAATAGTGGTTCCGGCATCCGGCCAACGTGAATGCAGTCCTGGTTGACCTACGACCATTGCACAAATAATTTGAAAGTGTAATGAATGCGTTCGTGCTGTACACACATTTAGATATGTAAAGCTGAATGTGTGTATCGCAGCAGTCCATAAACTGGAATACAGATATGTAACTGTTACAGTCAGAATTATGAAAGTTCACGTAAGCACAATTATGAAACATATGTAACCCACAATAAGGATATGCAAGTGCGCCTGCACGTGTGTAATCTGCTCACAGAATAGAAAATGAATGGTGTTTTCCCCATGTTCTATGTACATGGCTCATAGCTGTTAACCCCATAAAGTATGAAACCGGACAAAGCCATGACAACAACTGGTACAAATAGGGACAATCCCCAGATATTGCCCTAACAAACATAGAAAGTGGATAGAATAACAGGTGTGTCACTAGCATGGATTCTCTGAAGGGTATGAAGTCGTAACCTGAAATGTTTGTCATTATTTACCAACGTCAGTCTTTAATGATATGCCACTAACTTGCCAGATAGACACAAGGTATGATGTGGAGATATATATACACATATATCCACAAACATAATCCAAAGCAAATTATGAGATGAGGAATGTACAGACATATGTATATATGTACATATATATATCTATACACACACGATACATGAATAGATATATACACAACAAACATATGTCCCTGTACATATAACACATGAACATAAATAGGTCACAGTATAGCTATTATGGATAGACAGACAGACATGCATGAAAGGAGAATACACCGATGCTTTCCAAAACATTGCCCGGAAAGTACCAGTGTGACGGGGCCTGCAAGTTCTACACGTTAAACATGAATATAGGTGTCCTTTGCAGGACCCCAAAAACTGATCCCGTACGAAGTGCGAACCATCATTGATGCAAAAGAAGTCACACCTGCAACTACGATATAGGTGTACATGCAACAGTAGCAGGTGCAAGGGTAATAACACATGGGTCGATAGAATGTATGACATACAACCTGATATCCGCAGAGTGGGGAGTGCTCGGAAGTGTCCTCACACTTTATTATCGCTCACATTAAACATGTCTAATGGGTACTGTGGAGGGGTGTCAGGTATGGGAATCATGGGTATGCAGAAATGGGCCAAGGTGTTGGTTGGCACGGATCTATTAGGTACACCCCATGGGAGTGATCAATATACTTATGTGGGGATAGCACACGCCTATATTCTCCAAAAAGGTGCAACCCATCTACTGGATATTGTGTAAACCATTGGGGGAAGACTTAGGGACCTATAACAGTATCATGTAGGCGATTATCATGGATGGACATGCGTACAACCAAGATGGTAACCATACCTGCCAAAATGTCAGAATTAGACAGCTGGACTAAGGCATAGTACACGACAGACAAATAGGGACTATATTAAATATACCCCAGACAAAGTCAGAACGTTGATAGAATAATTGCGTAGTCAGGAATACGAATGTTATGAGAGTTAGTAATCATGAAACAGAAATGTCAGTCATGATTACCTAACCGCACAGTCCATCATGCCTTGCCAAAAATCTACCAGAAAGGCACATTATCATGACAAATGTAACAGAATCATAGGTCAAACCCCAGGGCATATACCCATAATGTGTACAGGTGAGAGGTATGAAGGTAACCCGTTCTAATTAAATGTACAGAACTAGTGATACTAGGTGGACAGGTGAGAAGAAAGACATCAGGACAAATGACAAAACATGTACAAGTCAAAAGCATGTATTTCCACAAATGTGAATGACAATGTATGGCCTGTGAAAGTCAATGTGGAAGGTTAATAGACTCAAAAGACATGTGTCCCTCAGGGTGTCATGCAGTGTCACCGATACAGTGTCCAGTCCTCCATACTTGTACGTGAGCTCTGCCACTGATGGAAAGTGCAAACACCGGCGTACACATAAGGTACATGATAGAATAATTAGTGTGTATAAGCACCTGTTGGCCTGTGTGAGGAATATAACCCTGTGGGTGGGTGTGTCCTCCAATAGGAATGTAATGGCAACTGGCCTGTGATGGTGCCATGTATTGTGTGTATTGGTGTAAGAAAATTGATTTCCAGTATCAGAAACATACCTCGCAACTGTACGAATGTGCAGCTGTATGCCTCATATGTGTGGTGTGTTCCTCTTACAATCTGTACCTGTCTGCCAAATACCGGAGAACTGACGTCATTAAATAATGATAAACATATGAGTTTAAGACCCCAAATCCCTCAGAAAGGTCATACTAATGCAAAACCTATAATACTGTCAACTATCTACGTTTGTAAGAGCAATATGTAGAATCTACCCCTATTTGTCCCCCCATCATGTTAGGCTTTGTACAGATGTTTTGCACTAGGAGGTTGATAGGTATGATCAGAAACAGATACATGTCTGAGGAAACAGCATTATCGACCGCAAGATAACTCAGAAGGTATGAAAAGCGCTGCAGTAGGAAGTTCAGTATTGGCCGCAGGTATGTGCTGACATGTCAAATGACACAGCAGTCTACATGAAGTACCTATAGGGTGTCACCTTTACCAATGATGACAGTGGGACATACCCACAGCCATGCATACACCACAAATAGACATAGCACACAGCAAAGCCTAGGCCATGATACACGAAGCCTCCGACGTGTATGGATTGAGTGAGAGTACAGCAAGGAAAGATGACTGCCAGGCTATTCAGCAAATACCCGTAGGGACGTGCAAGACCGCCCGTAACACGAACATTGCACGGACAATGTTGGGATTTGCAACATACCCCATTTGTATGTGTAAGCTATGCAAATGATGTAATTACGCGATACATGAAACAGTAATCTTCCGTGCAAGAGCAGATTTATGTGCAGAAATGTACCCGGATGTTATGCGACTAACGTTTTGCACATTGCTAAATGAAGCAATGACAGCTGCAAATACAGTATGAATACAGTCGAAGAAGCATGCCAATGTCCAAGTCCAAGGCCAGTGGCGGCTTTGTCTATTGGATATCAATAAACCAGTAGTTGTCCTCCCCTGATCCCTGGTGTGGAAGCGTAGCGCAGCGCCACGAGAACGTGCTGCGCTTCAAAACAAGACATATGGATAATATACATACAAAATGTAGGTTTAGTTAGATGTTAGTACGCCATGCAGATGAATGGCAAGCTGGAGACAACATGGCTACTACGTACTGGTACTTATGTGTGGAAGCACTCTGTCAGAGATGTAACAAAGCATTTGTAGGCAATGTGAGGCAAGTGAGGCTGATAATAGTGAATCACAACATGTCATGCCATATGGGCCAAGCCTCTACAGTGTAGTGTAGGTTAAGCGGACTATTAGAGTAGAAGATAGGTGACAACATGAGTGTGTATGTATAAAACACTGTAACCTCACTGGAGCAGTGTCATATGTGTGCTGTCAGTACTCAGTGGAAGAGGCGTGTCATGAGCTATCCTAGGGAACGTCAGGAAACTGACGGCGTATGCCATGGATACCACCGATGTGACCTGCAAACCTGCCCACAGTGTGTCTGCGCCCATGTGCGCCAGTAAGCCCGAGTAAGCATGTGTGTGAGCGTGTTAGCCCTTGTGCGCGTGTGGAGTGTGGAAGAACGAGTAAGCTAGTGCACGAATGGTGAAGCCCGTGTAATGTAGTGTATGCGTTTGTAAGCATGTATACATGTGTACTACACACATCACACATGTACTGCACACACAGACACACATGCTGCCAATACTACACACATCAATGAAATGGCACATGGATGGAGAATACATCATCAGAAGTAACAGTGCTGTAAACTATGCTACAGTGATGGTCATAGCTGCAATGCATCATGCCTGCTGATATACACCTGGAAGTAACACACTGTGCATTAACAGCATGCTAACATCAATTCAGTGGAATGAAGCCACCGTGTGCAGCAGCACCAGGTTAGTCAGATCCTGCATCAATGTTACACATCACAGGTGGTGGCACAGGTGACATCATATGCACAGGGTGTGGTGTTAACATTTCCAGAGCTGTCATTGAGCCATCCAATGTACACGTAGGTGTGTGTGAGGGACAATGGTTATTGCATGGCCCAATGGTGGTGCAATGGGTGTGTGTATGTGATAGCCGTAGCTGTTTGTGGTAAGTGTGTGTGTCTGCATATACACAGGTACAGCATGTGTCAGCTATATACAGGAGGTTGTGGGACAGTCACAGACTGTACCTGCCAGTCTGTAGAGATCGCCATTACTGGCCATGGACACCCCTCCATGCATCCAACACAACCCAGTCCTGCACCTGTCAATGTCTACACATACAGTCCTGGGATCTGTACCACAACCTGTGGATAAACATGAGTCTGTAATGTTAGCCTGAGGTGCATAGAATTGACTGTTACTACAGACGGATATGAGCCATACTCACACTCCAATGTAATAACCACTGCTGACTGTTGCCAAGATCTGCATACGACCAGTCAAAGTTGCTGCACTAACATTGTTTGCAATGCCCGTGTAATACCCAGCAACACAATAACCGGTCACTACACATGTATAACCCACAATCACTACAGCACACAATATGTGCACTATCACAGAGCCATAACAGATGTACATACATCCAAGGTGCTCACGTACAGACAATGCAGCACATTCAAGAGTGATAATCCCAACATACATATCTATATACAATATACATTTTATATATATGTGTATATATATATATATATATATATATATATATATATATATATATATATATATATAGCTATATACACACACACACATATATATATATATATAGATATATATATGTAGATAGATACATACACACACACACACACACACACACACACACACACACACACACACACACACACACGTGGCAGGGTAGGGAGCAGAACATAAATGTAAGCACTGTACCACACGACAGCATTATGCAGTTACAAAATGCACTACCGTGATCAGTGGATCACATGATTCACACAGGCACATGTCTAGTCTGCAGACAGCAGCATCAAAGGCAAAGACGCTGCACGGATGTTATGGAGAGTAAATACTGTGAAAACAATGTACTGTTGTCATGCAGCTGGAAACACACACACACACACACACACACACACACACACACACACACACACACACACACACTTGGCAGGGCTGGGAGTCGAACATACACCTAACTACCCTAACACACTACAGCATGACGCATTTACAGAATGTGCTACCGAGATTACTAAGCACAGCAGTCCCAGAGATAGACATCTAGGTGCGTGTCATCATCCGCAAAGGCAAAGACCTTGGTAGGAAACTGCTGTGGTGTGTGGCGTCTAAAAGCAAGACTGAGTCCCCAGGCAGATGGGAGCATGTGCGCAAACACACACACACACACACACACACACACACACACACACACACACACACTTGGCAGGGCTGGGAGTCGAACATACACCTAACTACCCTAACACACTACAGCATGACGCATTTACAGAATGCGCTACCGAGATTACTAAGCACAGCAGTCCCAGAGGCAGACATCTAGGTGCGTGTCATCATCCGCAAAGGCAAAGACGTTGGTAGGAAACTGCTGTGGTGTGAGGCATCTAAAAGCAAGACTGAGTCCCCAGGCTGACGGGACCATGCGCGCAAACACACACACACACACACACACTTGGCAGGGCTGCGAGTTGAACATACACCTAACTACCCTAACACACTACAGCATGACGCATTTACAGAATGCGCTACCGAGATTACTAAACACAGCCCTCCCAGAGGCATACTTCTAGGCGTGTGTTATCATCTACACTGACAAGGACGATGACAGGGATTGTATTGAGAGTGATCAGTCTGAAAGCATACAGACATATTACTGTCCCACGGTGCACGTAGACAAACACACGGCAGTGGTGTGATCGTGGCAACATAAGATGTATGTTGCACCATGACAACATGACATAGTCACGGGACACCCCACAGACAGTACACCCTTCAAGATAGTCGACCAGTGTGTACTCAGTAGGCATCCATCGTGACGTTGAAAATGGACATCTGTTGGCTGGATGACCACCATGGCTATACAGGATGTCAACGGTCATGCACAGAGGGACATCACTGACACAAGGTGTCACTGGGCATGGCCACACGCTTAGTAATACACATCCATTCGGACTGTACTGTGTGTCGATCTACACAACGGCATACTGGGCATGCTCACACACTTAGCAGTTGCAAAGGGCTGTCTTGCATGCAGACGGAGTCTCAACTCGCAAGGGCTCAGTTGGGACTGTCGTGTATCCATCTACACAACAGCGTACTGGGCATGCTCACACACTTAGCAGTTGCAAAGGGCCGTCTTGCATGCGGACGGAGTCTCAACTCGCAAGGGCTCAGTTGGGACTGTCATGTGTGTCCATCTACACAACAGCATACTGGGCATGCTCACACACTTAGCAGTTGCAAAGGGCCTTCTTGCATGCAGACGGAGTCTCAACTCGCAAGGGCTCAGTTGGGACTGTCATGTGTGTCCATCTACACAACAGCGTACTGGGCATGCTCACACACTTAGCAGTTGCAAAGGGCCGTCTTGCATGCGGACGGAGTCTCAACTCGCAAGGGCTCAGTTGGGACTGTCATGTGTGTCCATCTACACAACAGCGCACTGGGCATGCTCACACACTTAGCAGTTGCAAAGGGCCGTCTTGCATGCGGACGGAGTCTCAACTCGCAAGGGCTCAGTTGGGACTGTCATGTGTGTCCATCTACACAACAGCGTACTGGGCATGCTCACACACTTAGCAGTTGCAAAGGGCCGCCTTGCATGCAGACGGAGTCTCAACTCGCAAGGGCTCAGTTGGGACTGTCATGTGTGTCCATCTACACAACAGCGCACTGGGCATGCTCACACACTTAGCAGTTGCAAAGGGCCGTCTTGCATGCAGACGGAGTCTCAACTCGCAAGGGCTCAGTTGGGACTGTCATGTGTGTCCATCTACACAACAGCGTACTGGGCATGCTCACACACTTAGCAGTTGCAAAGGGCCGTCTTGCATGCAGACGGAGTCTCAACTCGCAAGGGCTCAGTTGGGACTGTCATGTGTGTCCATCTACACAACAGCGTACTGGGCATGCTCACACACTTAGCAGTTGCAAAGGGCCGTCTTGCATGCGGACGGAGTCTCAACTCGCAAGGGCTCAGTTGGGACTGTCATGTGTGTCCATCTACACAACAGCGTACTGGGCATGCTCACACACTTAGCAGTTGCAAAGGGCCGTCTTGCATGCAGACGGAGTCTCAACTCACAAGGGCTCAGTTGGGACTGTCATGTGTGTCCATCTACACAACAGCGTACTGGGCATGCTCACACACTTAGCAGTTGCAAAGGGCCGTCTTGCATGCGGACGGAGTCTCAACTCGCAAGGGCTCAGTTGGGACTGTCATGTGTGTCCATCTACACAACAGCGTACTGGGCATGCTCACACACACATAGCAGTTGCAAAGGGCCATCTTGCATGCAGACGGAGTCTAGACACGGAAGGGCACAGTAAGGCATAACTGTCCCCACGCACACAGTGGTCAGACACATGCAGTGACCAGTACACACTCAGCTGCCATCACAGCTGTCACAGGTGCAGATCCCAGGCGTACACACCACAGTCTACACTGTAGCCTCTGAGACATCACCATGCCATTGCTGCAGCAGTACACAGCCATACATTACCACAACACCGTGTGACACATGACCAGAGGACTGTACAGAGGTCTACAGCAACTGTGCAGGGTACACATGTACTGACAGGGTTCCAACAGGTGTTATGCATTGCAAGTATACCACTATACATGACCAGGTCAGCTCAAGACATACCAGGGGCCCCGGGTGTTACACAGCTGTGACACATGAGTGTTGCTGTACACCAACGAACACGCATGTTTGGATATGTCAAACATGTGATTGTAGTGGATGTGTGCATGGACCACACACAACACATATGTACATAGCTAAGCCTTTGCTGTCCCCATGCAGAACAATGGCCTAAGCAATCATACGCACGCAAATGGAAGGTGGGTCCATGTCTGTTGAATGCTCACAGTACAGGAGGTAGCAATGTCGATGGAGGACACATTCCCCTGTAGTAGTTGCCCATGACACCCATGATATCATACCACAGTCCATGTGTCATGTATGTCAACACACATGTCCACCAATAGCAATGCATACAAACATGGCTACAGGAGATACATGTAGGACCAACGCACATGTACAATCTGTACTGTGCATGCAGCAACCATGCATGTGCAGTGGCCAATGTCCATAACACAGCTGTGCCCAACTACAACATGCAGTCACAATGCAGCCCCATCATTGACACCTGTATATGGTGACATACAGACAGTACAGTTAGTTGTACATCACGTATGGAGGGATCTGTGTACATAAAGTGGTGATCCACCTGTGTAGATGTATGTGTGCCGGGGATGGCTCACAGGTGTGTCACACGCCACCCTACCATGCCATGTGCAAACAGTACGCTATGTCACTGTTACTTGATGGTGATGACTTAATGCATACACAATGGTCAGGTGTAGCCAACTGTATGTCACGTGACACCTGTATCACCGACATCCTCCCGTGTGCACATAGCCACACAATTGCAAGACATAGCATTGGTACACATACTGCGGACAGTACCACTGCATGTCTATCAAACGGATCATCATATGGCAGGTGTATCATTCCCAGCACTGCCATGTGTGTCCGCTTGTGTGGCCACACATGCCACATATGGTGGGGACTATGTCCCAGATGTAACACATCCCTGTACACCGTTGTAGAGATCTGTACATACTGCAGTGTGGAAAGCATGAGGTCAGCAGGTGTGGTGCATCACACACATCGGCTATCCATACACACATATCTGGTTACCACAGTGTGTGCGTGTATGTATGTATGTATGGCTGTCTGGTGCTTGGTGTGAGGGTGTATGCTACCATACTGTGGAAACAGGATCACTAACCCCTCATGGTGATGCAGTCTACTACCCTGTTGATGCCATTGGTCCCAGCCATACTGGCTACCTGTGCATGTCCCTTCTCTGTGCCACATCATGTGGGTGCAAAGTACTGTGAGGGTGATGACCACATAGGCAAGGGTCCACACATGAACACTATGGGGTGTGTTATAGTGCTGCAGACCCAGTGAATGTGGCCATGTACCTGTACTGTGACAGGGTATTACTGCTACACAGTGTGGCCTCATGCTATCAGGTGGCCTCTAACGTCATTATTGGCCTGACCACTGTGTACAACCCTTGCACCATGTCAACATACCTGTAATATTTCCCGGTATGTATGTCACATCTCTGTCCGCTGTAGACTGTTCAACTGACCACATGCTTCAGGTGCAGTATATGTATGGACATCTGTGTCATGTTCGGACATCTGTGTCATGGTTGACTGTCCAACAGTCAGGTTGAGGGTGCATTTAGCATGTTGATATTGCCATATGTGCCTGTGAGTACTCCACAGTTATACATGGGGGACTGCAAACACTGCTACCTGTAGGCACATGCCAGTACACCATAGGAGAGAACCAGGGCATTACCAACATGCTGTTACTGTTGTAACTGAGACACATACTGTGAACATATCACAATGCATGCTGCACCTGGACAACATGGTATGACTGGTGCATGTTGACAGTACACCACTGATGTCACATACACATCTCTCAGTATTCACACACATCCAATGCAACATACACATCCCTCAATATGCATACACAAGTAATGTTAGATACACCTCTCACATCTCAGTAGTCACACACGACCAATACAACATACACATCCAGCAATATGCATACACAAGTAATGTTAGATACACCTCTCACTATTCTGTTCACCCTGTGCATCAGACCATATGAGCATATCCCTGCACCGATGGTGTGGATGACAGGGATGTGGCACAGGCTTCATCATATGCCCAGGGTGATACTGTTTGCCAGGGGCATAGGCTGCACCAATGGATGACATCATGTGTGCGGGTAAGGGCCAGTGATTTGAATGGACATGTCTGTTCCGTATGCATGTGGGTGTTGTGGAGCCCTACAGTTGTGTTTGCTGTGTGCATGTATGTGTGCACACAGTTCTGTCATTTGTGAGGCCTACACAAGGGTATTATGGACAGCTCCAGATTGTACAGACCAGGTTGTACAGCTTACTGTGACCGGACACGGCCACGTGTCCTGTGCCTGCCAGGGGTTGCAAGGGCACTACCAGGAAGCGGTACAGAATGGCTACTGTCCGATGACACATGGCCACTGGAACAGTGTCCCCGCCGGGAACGTCCAGGGTCATGTCCACATGGCCTGCTGTGACCTGGTGTGGACATCGCAGCACCAGCTGCACTGCTACTGCTACCAGCACTATGGGAGCGGCCATGTGAGGTGGCATGCTCACATTGACCTGCACTAGGTGGTGTAGCTGGCCTATGTCCATGTGTCCTACGCCTCACCCCTACCAGATGTTCCAGCACAGACAGCTCACGCTCACGGATTGCTATGCCACAGTCGAGGATTCTGACCATGTCACCCAATCGCCTGTCCAGAACATCAGCAAGCTGCTATTGAGCTCCTGCCAATGCCTGGATGTTGTTGTTTAGGGTACTGATAGCAGCCCTCTGCAGCCTCTGCCCTTCTCTGTTCTGCCGCTCGGCACGTGCCTGTGCCGCCATTACAGTCTGGAACATGTGTCTGGTGATCCCAGCTTCTGCGCTATGTCCTGCAGGTGCATGTCTGCCAGAGGTCCTCCTACAAGCAGCACCAGCCACATGCCTGTGTGGCACATCTGCAGTCAATATACTGCCACCATGGTGTGGAGACACACCTTCTGTAGCCACCACATGTTCCTGTTCAACGCTAACAAATGCTGACTGTCCTTCCTCTATGGCCACTGTAGATGCAGTATGTGTTGGCAGCTGAACTGTGTGCGGGGAAGAGGGGGACATAGCTGGGATGGCAACCGCTGGCACAGATTCCGCTCCTGACATCCCTGCCTGTACCTCGTGCATATGTTCATCACTGCTAGCATCTGTGGGGACACTATCAGATGGACCGCAGGAGGGTAACGCACCTACATCACCTGTGAATGCAAAGAAATACTCTACATTACAATAGACACACTGACACACACACACTGACACACACACACACTGACACACAGACACACACACTGACACACTGACACACACACACTGACACACACACACACACACACACGCACACACTGACACACACTGACACACACACACTGACACACACACACTGACACACCAACACACACACTGACACACCATGCATGTGAGATGACAGATGGCATGCAGCATGCTTGTGATACAGCTGACAGCATGCAGCTCAGACATCAATAGTGTTTGTAAGCATACCCCCTGGAATGTACACTACAGCAGGCAGGTGTCATATCATTATCCATGCAATTCACATGATCATGGTAGTATGCATGCATCCCCATGATACACCATGTGAACCAGAACAGGATAACAGTACACATGGCTGACGTGACCTTGACATGTAATCTGCTGACATGTTCATTAACATGCATGCATTCCTGACACAATGGTGTTGTGACACATGTACAGCATCATACTGGCTACCACATTGTGGTGTTGTCCATATGCCCTAAAGATAGAATGCATGTTGAGCAAATGTGCGTGGGCATGGTAGGGGACTGGGCCATCTACATTGCTGTACAGTGTGATGTACAGACACTGTGCCATTGCATGGCATCATGAAGCATCTATATTGCTAAACAGTGCATGTTATGTACACATTGCATATCCAGAACTGCATGCATACCCATGACATACCTGTGGATTGTGACCTACGATACTGAGGTGTATACACACTCAACCATGCTGTGTCATGTGACAGGTCACTGGAGGACATACAGATGACACCCCTGCATGATGGCTACAGAGTGTTAGCTGCCTGGCAACCATGTCCACACATAGCGGTCCTGTCATGTCACCATTTCACACATGACATTGATGTACCATGCACACATGGTGCACAGCTAACAGTGATGTCCTATGGCAGGGGGGAAAAGTACTGTTTCTGTGGCCTGGTGTCACTGTCAGTGGAATCTGTGAAGGTGACTACCATCATGCTATGACACAGACATCATGTTCAACACATCTTATGAGGTACATGTCACTGACACCTCCACTAGCTGTGCACAAGCAGTTATGATGTGCAGCGTACCACATCACCTGTACAATCAGTCTAGTACGGCTGTACTTGGACCATGTGTGGACAAAGTGGGACAGGGTGTATCCACATCCCGTCTTCTGTGTGGCTACATGTCTCTGGCCATCCCCCATGGCCATGTGTGCACATGTGTTGGTCATGTATGTGATGACCGTCTATCACACATGTCTGTGTTGTCCCATATGACATACACCCATAGACGTTGGTTATGTCACCATCCACAGGGCTATGCAGACAACAGGTGTATGTGTGGTATGTGGGGTATGGGTTATGGGGAATTGTGACAATATTGCAACCAAAATGCTACGTGTCTCGGACATGTTGGATGGAACATCACAATGTGTGAAACCATTGCAGGGGCATATAACACAATGTTGATGCCTGTGGTCTGCCCATATCACTGCTCACTGTGCGGTACTGGTTTGTGTACCACACATTTTGTTCCACTGTATAGTACATATGCCTCCATTGTAGAACACCTCCACCATTGTATGCACAGCTGGACACACATGTAGCAATGACAAATACCGTAGTTTCATGTCTGTATATCATTTCAGTTGTATATATTGCGCATGGGTGGCCTGTGTGGATGATGGGTTATGCGACCTGTATATCCATGTATTAACTGGCCACATGGTGAATAGATCTATGCTTTGACATGCCTGATACTGATGATAGAATCACCTGCAATGGACTCTTGTCTGTGCGGCACGCCAGAGGTACCTGTATAGGGTGACACAGCAGTATGAACATTATACATGACTGTATGACAGCCACAGGGTGCACAGTGCAGGTTAACACATTCACCTGTACAATAGCATATAGTCAGCACATGTGTGCATACCATACCTCTCAACCTCTTAGAACAATAAATGTGGACAAAGCCTACTATGATAGGGGGCATATAGGGACAACGGTGACATATTGCTCTTACTAACCTGGATATTTGATAGACCAATAGGTTTGCATGCACACGGGTGTGCAATGGAATGTGCAGTCATAAACACATCTGTATGTCATCATTTAATGACTCCATTCCTCAGCTATTTGCCAGAAAGGGACAGATATTAAGGGGAACACACCGACAATATGAGGCAGACATTTGGACATCCTGCAAATACCTGTACAGTTTGGAGGTATGGTGCATACACAGGGTAGCATAAAGCATGTGTGTCCACATACCTTGCATATGTTGTTACATTACATGATGTACACTGACACATGCACGTACGTGGGATATACTGGCCATGTGTTCAGTACTGACTTACCAGGCAACTCCAGGCTCATTGGTTGGGAGACACCCACCTCCACAATGGCAGCTACTGTTTGTGGGGGCTGTTCCGAGGGTGTTCCCAGACTGGCCAGTAGCTCCTCTGTGTGTGTGAGTGGAGGCTGGGTTGGTGGCCCACCACCCGTACCACCTTGTTCTCTGGCGATTGCAGTGGCACGCTGTTTTGCATGACGTATGAGGTCCGTGCAGTGTCTGCGCACCTGCTGGTAGGTGCGGTTGTGGCCGCCCACTTCGTTGACCCTCCTGCGAAGATCCTGCCACAGGTCATCCCGCTGCTGTGCATGCTGTGGCACGTGGCTAAATAACACCTCATAGTTCTCATGGAGGTATGGCATTATGACATCATCCTCCTATCGGCTATATGCTGGTAGGCGTTTACGCGGCATTATCTGTAAGACATGATGAAGGTGACAGGTCACATTTACAGACATGTACAGTGATACTGCTGCACATACATTCTAGTACATTCGCACAGTTATCTTTGCAAATCAACATGACAATAACATGACTGGCATGTATGTGTCCCACACATGTAACACCCAGTATGCATTAGATATCATCCCCATATATGTGTGTCACCTCATTAGTGTTTCTACTGCATGTGACATCAGTCTCCATGTGGACATGTCTGTTTGCATGCACTGGTGTTCTTACCTATCTACCCATGCCTGATGTATCCATGGTAATGCTGTTGACCTAGATACTGTGGATATGTCACATATCAACACAGACACAGCCTTACTGGACTTGGGCAGTGACAATGCACCAAGTACGCATGGAAACCTGTACATGCATCTGTTTTTCCATAGACATCTACACTGCACAGCTGTTCAACATCCTGCCATGGATCACCTGTGTTGCACATGTGATAGACATGGGACAATGGCTAGTCGGACATCATTCGCAGGTAAGGTTAAGGTTATCGGCTATAGCATGTACGGGCTGGGTTTCCTAGCTGTATCCGACACCCATTACGCCACCACAAGGGGCATCAGTGACACATTACTGATCCAGATAGATGATACTACATCTACCATACGGCCATCACACCATGTATGGCAGGGGTGACATGTGCAGCTATGTGGACAGGGCTGCATGGTATGGCGGGAGTATGTCACAGGTATGGCACATGGATCTGTCCAGCATGTGGCCATCCTAGACATAGGACAGTGGTTGTCCATGACGTATGTCTTTCAGATCAGGTTATGGACATGTAGCATGTCTAACAGCATAGTGTGGCATATGTCTGTATGCAAGGTGTATAGCATGCTGCATACTGGAGGTGAGTATTGTGGAGGCTGGTATCGGCCATCCACGCATGGGCCCTACACCTGGAGGGTGATGTGCATTCCAATATTGGTCACATGGATGCTGTGTATGCCTGTCCAATGATCTCCGTGCACATGGATACCACCCTGTCATGTCATGGGTACCTCGGATGACTACCTAAAGGGCCAGGGAGATGTCTCCAGCTCAGGGAGGTGTACTACACTACACCATCCCTAACACAGTGTCCATACTGTTGACCACAGCCTAGGTGTATCCTAATGGGTATGAGGGCATTCCCCTAGTGGTGTCATTGCTGATATCATCCACCATAATGTGCACATATGTCACACACATCACACACACAGCCCAGTCTGTATGTTGTTCACAACACTGTGACAACAATTGCCCATAGGTCATGGCCATTCACATCATCACATACACAGATGGCTGACATTTGTCTGTGTGGTATGGGCTAAAATGCAGGTGGGGTACAACACATTAACCCTGGTTTACTGTAGCTGACACCATGTGATATGCACGTGTCACTGTAGCACCTTTGGTAATTGTGAGTCTGTCAACAGGCCACTAGTAGAACACTCCTGTGACATACACAGGCATCTGTAGCCAAACATCCGTACTGTCTTGTACATCTGTACTGCTAACATCTACATTGATAATGGTTCATGGACCTGCAGACCATACCCGGCAGTGTTCTGATGCGGTGCCACCAATCATGACTGTTGTCAACACATGTGGGTTGATAATATACAACACCCTATCTGTAATGTGTGGACATGCTCAGCACTTGTTCAGAGCTTCTTGGCATGTTATGAGCTACTGCTTAGTTTAGCACCCATTTCACACCAGTCCTCACAGGTACACTGCCTGTCCATACATTTCCAGCTTGATAACTGTACAACAGCTGTCATACACACATCACTCACATACCTCGTGAGACATGGTGGTTTCTATGACCTGTCCACCTGCCACATACCACTTATATACAGGCATGTCCAACTGGCATGTACCAGTGCTATTGCCTGTCACTATGATGACTATGTTGTACATGTGGCAATAGAGCTATTCTCATGTCCACAGTCAATGCACACCTCCCAACATACAACAGTACAGCCTCTGGGGGATGCACATATGCAGCCCTGCTGGGGGTTATACTGTCACCAACCCTGACTGCACCTGACAGTCATGTGGGGTTGTGCAACATTGGCAATGCACCCCACACATCACATGGTCCCACATGATCCCCACCACAGGCCACACATACGGAGACACCTTGTACAGTACCCCTCCATACTCTGTGTGGGCACCGACAACAGCCCACATCACCAAACACAACCACACCAACCTATAGCCCACAGACACGTGTGCCCATCACATACAGCCAATAGGGTGTCATAACATACACAACACACCTGTCTTAGGTGACTGTCGGCAGTCACACTGCTGTTCCACTCAGCATGCTACTCAAGGTGATAGTCACTTACATCCTGCTGTCCAGTAACTGGTTCTGCAACATAACCTATGCACACATGCCACAAGTCAGCAGGTACGATGTGACTCCCCTTCCATGTTTGTGTGACAGACATTGTCACTCAGGGCACAGACTACGTGTGCAGGGACATGCAATAGCCCACCAGTGTTGTCGCCCTGATGGTGTGGTCCACACCCTGGGAAGCATTTTGCGGTCATCCGGACTTGATACCACTGTACTACGAACGACTGTGTCACTCCCGACAGTTGTCCATGCTTCTGCTGTCATTCCACAGGCATCTAGTATACGCCCACTTTGACAGACCTGGCCAAACAACATGATGCTGTGGCACAGTTGACCTGCACCTGTCAGCCCTGGGAGTACGGATCACATGTTGGACTCTTGCTGCTTTTATACTGCCTGTCTTGCACAGTGCCCAATAACAGTCACCACCAGAACGGGAACTGGCTAGCAAAGCATGTGGTCATGTCACACAATGCTTGACATCATCCTCTGTGATGCACGCAGGCAAGGCACACCTGATACTGCACCACTGCAATATCTCTGCAGTGACTGGGACCTGCCTCTTGGCTCTGCAGAGCACACCTGCAATGACTGGGTATAGACAGACCGTACCTCTCAGGCATGTACCTGGACTGGCACACCCACAGCTGAGGTGTCCCCATATTCCACTATGTTGTACACACATCCTGGCTGGTTACTTCGCACAATGCATCAAAGGTGCTCCACATGCATATAACTGTGTCTGGAACTACTACTGCTACTAATGTGAGACTGACAGCAACCCACACCTAACTGTGATAGCTGCACATGTACTGACACATTAGGCGTACACTGTGCGTGAGTCATAACCTCCGCTCAGCTGGTTCGACCCATACACCACCTCCAAGACCAACAGTATCCTTGACATGGACACTACCAACATGTGACTGCTGTTCCACACCTGCGGTTATCCCCTCATTGATGGAATCCGAACATCTGCTACCCACCCTTGTTAGCCAAATACCGGCACCACACACTTCACGGCATAGACAGTAGATGAGTACTACAACACCAACTACAGATGTCGTATGACAGTGGTAGTTGTTGTCATGACACACATGCAGGTGGACAATGCACATGCAAATGCTGAGACATACCCCAGTGCACTTCAATAGCACGTACACGACAATGTGGTTCATGCTATTCCACACAGAGCCATGCAGGTACACACCAGAATACAGATGACACTCTGGGGGTGCAGTCCCATGGACATACTTTACAACAACAGGTGGGGGCTGTTACACAGTGGTGTACATTCCCATGGGTGGGGTGACTCACTGGTCAGCCTTGGTAGGGCCACAGGATCCCACATCACATACACCATAACTAGCTACATACACATTACTACGACACATTCTGAGATGTACCACTGGGCATTATGGTGGTATGTCAGTAGTCGTATGCAATACCCACATCTGCTCACACATACAACTGTCACTCTGGAACATGACAGTAACAGGTGATGTTGGCAACATGCTGTCTGATGGCTTCATTGCTAACATTACACCCTCTCACTCCATGCAGGGCCACATTCCTTGCAGGTACATTGCGGTGTACCTGCAGTCACACCTACACAGTACTGACCTGCACTCTATATGTGCTAGGACACAGGCCCCTTGTCACCCTGCAATATCCCAGGCTGTGATGTCCACAGAACTCTGAACAGCATGTCTCCCCACTGGGATACCATATTCAGTAATAGCCTTGTACCAGACATTGTGGCCCCTGAATGGCACACAGTGACAGTAACACTCCTCACAGGTGGCACCACAGTGCATGACTGGGACTATTGCCCTACACACCTCAATGGTCTGTTATGCATGGCTATAGGGCACATCATCATGGACATCATTCGTCAAGTCTTTGTTGTGCTCCAGTCCTTTGATGCCTGCTGGGTTGGTCTTGTTGGGGCCACAGCATGCCTGCTACACCTGTTGAACACCTTTCCTACAGTCGCCAGAGTTGTTGATGATGACACGGGTGTCCACACAGCCTGTATTGTCCTCTCGCTGCCATTCAGCACCGTTCTCCATTCTGGTATTGACTATATACACATCCACCTGCACATCACAACATATGTCTCCGGATGTTATGCAATGTGGCTAATGGATGGGACACACACACTGAGGGTGGCATACCATATCACATACTGCAATCCAGTTACACTTGGCTTACCACAGTCTTCAGTAATGGGGCCCTCATGTTCGGTATATACTTCCCTGAGGTACAGGCTACCATTGAGGGGACTTCCCTGCCTAGCTTTACAGACCACTGCATACCCAGTGCCGTTGTTGCTCCACCAGCTGATACAGACCCCATCCATACGGGTGTCACTGTGACAGATACCGATATGAACATCATGGCCTCTACCTGCATGACACTTGGTGTGAACATCACCTTTGCAGTACACCATCCTCCCACTGGTTATCACATAGGTGTTATTCCCCTACATACATGTTGCATTGTACATGTGTGTAAGACACATGTATGTCGCACACACTCCTGTGATTAACACATTGCCACTGTGGCGTGGATATCCTTCTACATGTTCACACATGTCTGTCCTGGGTGTGTAGCTGGTACATAGGCACCCATTGTACCTCTGAACACCGGACGTATACACACATCCATGGGTACAACACCCTGTGTAGGGTGTACCTTACACAACAGCTTTACATATCCCAACATTAAAACGCCATGATGTTTATTGAGCTACAACTGGTAATGTATGTGGCTTATGTACAGACACCACGTCTGTACACATTTGCAGACTACATACTCAGGGGTGACGTCTGCTGCAAAGACGGGGCCCATGTCTGCAAATATGTTTATGGATATACTCCGCATACACGACATACACAATAGCCACTATGACCATGATGCTCATGGATATGTGCACACACACGACTGTGTGTGGCATGTGCTTGGGGGTTGCATTCCCAGACCAGACACTCACCATGCTTTGGGACATGTTTCCTATGTACATCACGCATGGACAGTCAGTAGCAGTGTTCATGTGATACCTCGCTTGCTGGATGGTGGACACATGTATGCCAGGGATCACTGCAGTGGCTGTACTGTGCAGTGATGCAGGTTACACATGGCTCTTCTGTTCACAGGACACTACCCTGGAGAGGTGCCACTGGTGTGCACACTGTAGTTGTTGTTACACATTGACTTGCCAGACTGCATGGTACACCACTATGAACCTGTGCAGCTATTACATGTCCTTTGTGCATGGTTACTGGTATAGCCCTTCAAGTTAGATTGGCTGTCACACTATTACAATGTCCCTTGACTACGGTCCATATGTATACTGTTATTGTACATGCCAATCATGTTCATGTTTGTCTGTCACATCTCTTCTGCTATTCTAGTATGGGAGTAATGTTTGCGTCCTTTGCAAATGCACAGAGTGGAGTACATAGTTATTTCATCATAACTGTTTATACATATCTTAATTACATACTACTCACATCACTATATGATACCTTTGTTATGCATCATATGCCTGTTCTCCTGTGTAACATATCTGATGTATCAATCTACTGTACTATACATTACACATGTTTTACATGGTATCCCATAATTCAACCATTACTTGCACAGAGGGTCCACCTTAGACATGTCATTGACGTTATATGCCCATACACATGCGTACTGTTACAGTATATCTACATATACTATCTCCTGCTATGGCACGTACTTATTGGAATACCCTGCCACTGACAGCGGGTCGTATGACATTGTTCTGTTTAACGCCATCATGTTGCATCCCTTGTGGTGTCTGTGCTGTTTACCATGTGGCCCACTGCTGGACGCACATCTTCTACAAGCATTAGTACGATCAGCGAGACATGACTACATAAATACCATTCCCCACTTTATGCATGGCGGACACTGTTAATTACTGCAAACCAGGCTATGCATACACTGACATTACGTAATACAGAACATACTATACATACAGTTAGTGTTATACATACCTTGATATCGTTCTGGTGTTTCATCTCTATCTCGCTCCTCTGTATCACTCTTTCAACTGTTATATGGTATGAGCATACGGTTTGCATATCTGGCAAGTCATCCTTATATACGTCTATACCTGCAACATGTGGTTTACTGCCACCAATTGGTGGTCCGATGTGACTAATTACGTGCACTTCAGCTGTGCAGCTACTCCATTCACCAGTTACGCAGCAGCAGTGGGGTATAATTGAATTCTCCACCTGAGCATTGGCCATTTGCCCTGCCTTCAGGGAGATGGCCTGTATTGTGTTTTGTTGTGTGTAATTGCAACTGCTTTGTGTAGAGCCAAGTCTATTTTGGGGTCATGTCCCCCGTAGATTGTGTGTGATGCTACCTGTGACTGTACCTGTCATCCCACCCGTCTGATAAAGGACTATTGCAAACACCTGTAACATCACCGTTTGTTCCGTTATACGATGGATACAATTTTGCATGGCACCTTTAAATGTCTCTCACAAGGTATGTCAACGGTTCAGCAGATGTAATTGACTAACTAGATGTTTGGGCTGTGGTTACTGTCTGTATTGCTATTGCTTACAGTGTGGGGATGTAGGCTGGTGTACGTAGCATATACGGTTTTGTGGGGCTTGCATTTCTACCTAGTCCATATATATGTGTGTGGGCCCCTTCCCTAATTACAGTGCTATCACTTAATAGACTTCTATTACGGGAATTTACTGTGGGCCATTGTTAATTGGTTTCTATATGGTATTAAGGTGCGGTTGATACTTCCATACCTCTGGATGTATGGCGATATGTGCAGGGATATTTGTAAATGAACGCTATCCCGTGTATGTCTGCCCCAGATATTTGCAGTCATTGCAGTGGTGTTGGTGTCAGACCCTCTGTCACATGGCTTGCCACCTTTTCATATGGCCATAGTTGGACACTTGCGGGTCACACAGTGGTGTTTACAGGATGACATATGGCCACGGTCAGTACACAGGATAGCACATGCTTTTATCCTCATTACATACCTATTGTTCTTGGTCCTTCACTACTTATCGGTTTGCATGTAACATTTCTGTTTCTTACATACAGGCATGAGTATTTCCTGCAACTATTGCATATTATGTGGGACATACTAATGTCCTACACTCATGGACAGTTGTCCTTTCTAATGTTTCATGTCAGGACACACTTGCCCAGGGGGGCTGTCCCTCCCAATGTGGGACAGGTGTTTACTGCATGCCTACAGATAGCTATACCCACACCTACCGTAATCATCTACCTCCGAGTTGCCACCTACAGACACACTATGTGGACACACACACACACTTTAGTCACACAGGAACACACATGGCACCCTCATCACACACATACACAGGCTACATCACTCACAATCACAGTTGTACATGGTACCTACGTGGACCGCACCGCCGACAGCTGTGACTACATGTCCTTACTATTGTCCTATTGCTCACGGTTCTACTGTTCCAGTACTGTGTTCTTTCTGTCTTTCATCCTCCTGGTTACACGTGTCGGTGTGTGACACGTTCAGTAGTTGGCGGTATCCTGTTTATTTGTACCTCAAAGGTGTTTAGAATGTCATCGACCTATCTATATATTTGCAGATGCCAGTGACCCCTTGTATATTGACATATATCACACTATCGCCCTTTCTATCTGTATTATATATGTGTAGATATATATATATATATATATATATATATATATATATATATATATATATATATATATATATATATATATATATATATATATATAGATATATATATATATATATATATATATATATATATATATATATATATATATATACATATATATATTTATATATACATATCTCGGACAAGGGTGGTGACAGGCATGCTATGCCTTTCATTGTGTGTTTGTCAGTGTATACTGTGTTTCCTAGACTCCGCACGTTTGTTCTGTATCTGTCACATTACACACCTGCCATAGGTTAAGATTACCTCCCATCCCACTTTGCGAGGGACAATCCCTCTTTGTGCAGTTGTGTCCTGCGAAATGTTTGTGAACATAGCAAATGTCCTGTGACTTTGGGACAAACATATTCCCTATAGTTTATGTCATAGTTGCATGACACACTTATTCTGTATCTGACCCACCTACATGTTACAGGACACGGAACACGTACCTGCGACCATTACTAGACTATAAGCTTGTTATCTATGCAAAACACTGTCGTTCAGGTTTTCATCCTGGCCAGGTGTGTGTCGTCCTGCTGACATCTGGCGTATGTCCCACATTGGTCATTTGAACTGTGGCAACCCTACCATATGTACATCTTGCCTAGCAATAGTGTTGGGTGATTGTGTACATGACTACCTGTTCCACTCCTGGCAGTGGTCGTTTTACCCTTCAGAGCAGGTGCTATTTGTTCAGGGGTGACTAATGCTGGTGTCACCTGTTCTGTACATCACTGACCGTGATTTGCGCAGTGGTCGGTGACACTTAGCCCTGTTTCGTGCATATCTGTATAGTCGTATTTAAACATCGCTTACCAGCTGTGGGCAACGCTTATTCCTGCTAACATGTGCTATACATATTCTGATGACCTGCATCCGGACTGCATTACCCGTGCCGTTGGGATTATGTTACATCCCTTGCGGGACGTGGAACTGGGAACATGCACGACAGTCACTGCATGTACCACTTGGACATCTGGGGGTTGTACACGAATTATGTCAATTTGTATGTGCAGTACACTACAGCAGTTACTCCACACTTCACTCACATGGAAGACTCCGTTAGTTTACAACTTGATGGTTCCAGTTAATGGTATGTCCATGTGATGTTTACTGGCTGTACTCCAGCACTGGGTATGTATATCACAATTAGGTACACCCAATAATTTGCTACACCTTCATACGACTGTGGATGCAGCATGCCGGGGTGACTACTGCCTGTCATGGGTACATCCCCTGTCTTGACACTACATCCATGATTACATTTTGTGGAGCCCCTCAGTAATGCGGTGGGTAATCCATGATGACTGTGTGTAGGACAGTGCTTACACACATGTGCTCCCGCGATTGCCTCTGCTCCAGTACGCGACAGTTGCTTACTCGATGTTGTGGCGATGGGTGTCACTGTTTTCACCATTTGGTGTTTTGCCTCTGACAATCGGGCGTGTACCTAACGATGTACCTAGGAACCTATACACACAGCACCGACAGATGCTGATGGGCGCATCTACTGTTCAGGTGTTGACAGTTCCGTGTTCCCATGGCTGTTGCGTGTACAATGTTTGAGGGCTGCCTATGTAGGATTCCACAGTGGGCCACCTATACATCACAATTTACAGGTAGTCGTGTTTGTGTGCCATCCATGTTACTGTGTGCAGGGGTGTCAGTCCATGGGAGCCTACACTGTCAAGAAATGTGCTATACGTTCCCTCTTTGCCAAGGCATAGGCATATTGGGCACACCTCCGTCTACCTACTGGGGCTGGCACAGTGTGTCTGTGGTCTGGATCCCTCTGTGCCTGTGTTGGCCATGGCACTTGCGGTGGGCTGTGAGGCCCTCCCCCATTATGACCCTGCTGCAGCTGTTTCCGCAGGATCATATTATGTAGCATGGCACATACTATGAAGATGTGGGCACACGTGCCTGGAGAGTACTGCAAGGCTCCACCAGATGTGTCCAAGCACCAGAACCATGATTTCAGCATCCCGAACACACGCTCTATGACGATTCTGGTTTGTGCATGTGCCTCATTATGGCGTTCTTGCATTGGTGTGTGTGCATTTCTGATGGGGGTCATCATCCACGACTCCAGTGCATAGCCAGCATCCCCCACAAGGTGACCTTGTGGGATGTCCCCCCTGACAAATACCTGATACAGCTGTGAGGCATGCCAGATATGGTTGTCGTGGTAGCTTCCAGGGCTGCCAGCACACACATCCATGATAATGCCCTGGGCATTGCACATGACCTAGCAGTTGATGGAGTGGAATCCTTTGCGGTTTATGTAGCGCCTATCATACTCACCGGGTGGTGACTTAATTTGTATGTGCGTGCAGACTATCGCACCCAGTACCTCCAGGTAGTTTGCCACACGGTGGAAGTGGTGCATATTGCTGGCCAACTCCTCCTGAGTTTGGGGGAAGTGTATATGCTCATTGGCATGTGGTAACATGGCATCCAGGAACTGGTGTAGTACCCTGGATGCCGATGCCTGTGAGATCCGCATTATATCTCCAGTTGGCCTTTGAAAGGTACCTGTGGCTAGTATTCGCAAGCTTACACATACCTTCTTGTCCACTGGGATGGGTTCCCCTCTGTTGTTTCTGGTTCTCAGGCGTGGCCGTCACAGCTGTACTATTTGCTGTAAGATGTCCCTTTCCACCCTGTAATGCTCTACTATCTCCAGATCATGTAGCCTCTGGTAGGTTACCCTTGGTCTGAACACTCTTCTCCTCCTCCGAGACCTACGGTGGTTGTGGCATCATCCTCCACAACACCGTCGGTTTGTAACACATGCTGATGAATCACAGCTATGGCAGCTCCCAACATGTACATTTTAAAAGTTCACTGACTGTTTACACCTATGGTGCAGTGTTTGGGAATACACAGGTGTGTGTTGGGTGCTTTCACACTTTATACTGTTCTGCTGTGAACACTGATGATGTCATAGGGTGTGTATGTACAATCGTGGCTACAGGGTATCTTCTGTGTTTTATTTACGAAACTGCTATTGTGCTGCCTTTGGTATTGCATTACATTTGGATGCCGTGAATTACCTCCTGCCCTTCTGTTACATTTGTGCACGTTACACCTACCATTTGCTGGCATGCATCCAGCTGCCTGCTTTCATTTGTACTTTTCTAGACCTGGCTTAGCTTGCGTAATGTGTGCTATTGTTGATCTACTGTGGGTTTGCTTTGCTCTGCTATGACAGTTCTCCTATCTTTGCATTCCAGGTCCTCCACACCTTTCTTTGCAATCCTATGCCTCCCCTATCCTGTTTTGCAGGTTTCTGCATGCAGGCTTGTCTACTGCCGTCGATTGGCCTCTGTGTGTTGATTGGTGTTAATTGCTCATTAGTACGCCAATTACCCTGCTTCGGCATTTCCTTCTATTCTTCCCCTGACCTTCCTGTTTGTGCTATTGTTCGCGGTGCGTGCATCTGCATACCGGGTTTCGGGCACGAGTTCATCCCCGTACACATGCGCTTTTGGGCACCATGTGTGCTCTCAGCTAAACGGTTCTATACCGTCCTCCCCACCACTGTCCTTCAGCTTTGCTTAGCAACGGCCAGGTCAGATTTGCATTGCTCCAATGTGGTTACTGATATGGTGGCACACCCCTCTGCTGATGTCATGTATCACCTTTGATACACTCCTCGGTGTTATAGCGGTGCGCTGTCAGGTACATCTTTAATCCGGCAGGATGTTTGTGATTCAGTATTACCTGCCTCATTTGCATGGCATTGACTACTAATTCATAGTTACAGTGCCGAACACAGTTGCGGGCCCCTGGCAACCCTTGCGCCTTGCTTGTGGTGTGCCATGCCTACCATTGCATATTATGGTGCAATCCTAATTTGCCTTTCATTGTGATTTTGTGCCATTTTTATATATTTCCTGTGTATTCCTGTTTGCACACACATGCCCTGCGGTTGTACTGTGCGTTACTGTGGACATGACATTAAATGTTGTTTTTTAGGTGTTGTGCCATTGGCTGTGTATTTCGCCATTGGCATATGTTAACTTTGTAATACATGCGTGTGGTCCACTTCCATAACTCCGATGTTCTATTTGGGAAAATGTAAACCGTGTTTTTTGGTTTACATTTCCATGGGTTTGTGCTATGCCTGCACCACTTCGTGAATCGCTGTATGCCTTTATTAGCATGGTGCGACACTGCGCATGGGGTGATTTGCATACCTATGCTGAGGGCTGCGTAGCTCTGGCATACGCCAGTAGTGCACGTGGGATTGGTTCATACCTGAATCGCTGGGCGGACATATTTGGCATTATGCCGCCTACGCTATGCCTGCGCCTGGCGCAAGCTGCATGAATCCGGGGGTTGATGTATTTCTTTGCTTCTTGTAGGTGTAGCCATAGTACTGAGTCAAAAATTATTCTCTTCTATAATAGTATTAAGAGCGTTTAATTCATAGTTGTTCATCAATTGATACCATGCTATGAGGTTATTTTGTTTAAATAGTGACATTTTCTGATAATCTACTGTATACATATTCCCTTGTGTATAGGCGATGGGGAAAGTAAGAAATATCCAGCTTTCATATCTTTTTTGTCTAAGGATGAAATTTTTAAATTACCTTAAAATTAGAGTTATGTAGTTAGATTTAAATGTTTGGGTGTAGTGGAAAGAAAAATATTTTTTCAGTCTCCAAATAAAGGTGTTATTCATTAAGTATAACATATGAGTATCATTGTTTTTTGGAGACTGAGATAGACAAAGTAAAAAATCTTTCCATTTTGCTGAATATTTACTGTCAATTAACTGAGTGATTGATTTGATTACTGAAGAAATTGAATAAAGTTCTAGGTTGGGTAAAGCTATACGTCCATTATCCCAGCTATAAATATGGGTTGATAGAACAATTCTGGGTTTAATTGGATACCAAAGGAATTTTTTAATCATCGTGTTAAACTTTTTGATTACTAAATGTGTTGGGGGTATAGAGTATGACTGATTTATATACAAGATTTTGGGGAGTAATACCATCTTTATAATTGATAATTTCTCATCCATGGAGAATTTTATTTTAGGCACTCTAGTTATTAAATTATCTATGTTTGCAATACTTTTATTAAAGTTCAGTTTTATAATATCTTTTATGCTGCCAGTAATAATTATGCCTAAATATGTTATTGGTTTAAATTGTGCTATATATTTCTTAAAATGATCTTGTATATACATTTTCTTTTGACCAACTAAAAGAATCTGTGTTTTATTGTGGTTAAATTTAGGGCCTGAGTTCCTTTGAAAAAGCTCCATATTGTTAAATAGTTCTGACAATGATGGGTCTTTGCCACCCAGTGTAATCAAAATGTCATCTGCAAACATCTGAATTTTTGATGTTTCATTAAAACTCAGTTCATATCTTATTATATTAGTGTTATCCCTTATCAAGTTTGCCCAGGGTTCCATGATTAAGGTGAATAAAAGA
Organism: Protopterus annectens; assembly: GCF_019279795.1. Classification (NCBI taxonomy): domain Eukaryota; kingdom Metazoa; phylum Chordata; order Ceratodontiformes; family Protopteridae; genus Protopterus; species Protopterus annectens. The sequence continues at coordinate 1,012,383,281 of NC_056739.1, read as the reverse complement.
GGGGGCAGCGGGCAACCTTGTTTAGTGCCCTTTACTATTGGTATAGATTAAGAGATATTAGGACCTATTTTGATGTATGCATGACAACCATTATATAATTAAGTAATAAAGTTTACAAAATGTTCCAAAAAATTAAGTTCTCCCAAAAGAATGAGGAGATAATCCCAATTAATTGTATTAAAGGTGCAATTTATATCTAAACTAATTATAGTTAAATTTGTTTTTAAAATCTTTACTGATTCAATTAAGGTTAATATTCTTTTAATATTGTCGTAAGAGGTTCTATTTATTATGAAGCCTGTTTGATCCGCCTCCACTAGATTAGGGAGAAAATTTTTCAGTCTATTAGCATATAGAGACATAAATATTTTGTAGTCTATATTTAGTAGGGATATAAGTCTATATGAGTTACATTTAGTGGGGTCTTTAAATCTTCAATTCTTGTAACATCTTCATTCATCCATCTTCTATTTTTTTTTTCCTTCAGCAACCAAAATCATCATTATAAGACAGACATAGTGGTATCTCAGTTTCCTTTACCATACTGCAAAATACATCCTTCATTTCTGACATAAACCTCAGAATAACTGCATTCCTTACTAGAACAAATATATACATACTGAGGGGACACACTTTAACTCCCTTTCTAATGCTGATCTCGTTAAGCATCCATCCATTTGTCATTACTTTCACCCCCAAATTTTCATAACAAATCTTAATAGTTCCCATTGTTCTATTTGCCTCCATAATTTCCTATATCACTTCATGATGTATCATACTCCTCCTCTACATCAAACGTAACAAATATGACCTCAGTTTTTAAAGGATATTTCTTTTTTGCTATAGGTGACTCACCAACAACTTTAATATCAATATCAGCAGCTAAAGAAGCTACTTCCGCTGAAGATTCCAAGTGACCCCCAGATTGTTTCAATACAGATCTATGTCTTTTTTGTTGTTATATCGTTCTTTACTCAAACTCCAGTTTACAGATGACATATTACGGCCTTGAGCAAATTTAACTATCTTCCGAGCAGAAAAATCTTTGCCATGCATATAATTACTAGAGTTTCATCTAAACTTTTTAATTTTTCTGGCCTGTAGTTGACATTCGTAAGAGGTCAACACTGAAGAAAACAATTCAAATTGTTTAACATAGTCACCAAGTCCCAAAAAGGTTTTAACTTGTTCCACCTCCTGAATGACCCTGAAAAACATTTTGGTAACTTGGCATTCATGAAATTCACCCAATATATGTACAAACATCATAGACACAGTCTGCTCAGCTTTAGCCCATTCTGGCATTAAAATCTCATCTGATTCATGAACCATCAGCTGCACTCTCAGGCCTCATAGACAATATTGCTTGGAATCATACTCTTTTAGTAACATCAGGTGCCATACACAAGCTCGCAACTTTTTAAACAAAACAGTTAAATGTTCAAAAGCCACCACACAATTGGAAGCCATTATAGAATCAGTACCTGAATAATCCGCTATAAAAGAAAAAGTCTCAAAAATGTGCAAATCATCTTTTTCCTAAACCAGACCTGAAAGTAATACTTGTAAATCCACATTTCATATGTTATCCATCCCAAACAACCAGGAAAAAATATATAATCCAAATATCAAAAGCTGCCAAATAATAAGAGATGCCAAGTAAAAAAGAGGGTTTGCAGCCAACAATGCCAACAGCAGACACATAACAAATAACTCCCAAAACAATACAGCAGGCAAGTATGACAACTGTGTATGTCCAATACAATAAAACTGAAAAAGAAAAAAAAAAATAGCCAGCACAAACGACAGTGTGAAAATCCTTTATTAAAATAAATATTGCAACAACAAGTGAAAAAATAGCATACTGGTTTTGGAAAAGCCTTCTTCAGTGCTGGTTACATACGTACACACATACTCTTCATCCTAAGTCTCAGTTTCTTAGGATTGGAAGGATTTGTTCATCAAATGATGAGATGTATAAACAAAGTGAGGAACTTACGGAAAGGTTTTGTGCAAGAGGGTATAAACCAGCTATAATACAGTGGGCCCATGACTATGCTTGTTCTGCTGATAGAAATACATTATTAACATATAATGCTCAGAAAAAATGTGAAGCAACTGTTTGTTTGCTTGCTAGTTATCGGAGTTAACACTAAATTATTTTGTGAATTGGTACATCAACATTGGGGGACACTTACGTTAGACAATACGCTGGCACAAATGTTACCACAAAGATGCATATTTACCTATAGGAGGGGTAAAACTATAGGAAATTATAAGAATAATTTTAAAAGGAGCACCTATAAGGGTGGCAGTAAACAATTGTCCTTGTAAGGTAAGCCATTGGTTGGATGTTATCCTTAAGGAAATTGTTCAGCATGCAAATTTTTGGTTAAAACCAAAGAAGTTTCATCTGCTAACACCCCTTGTGTTTTTGATATTCATTGTTTTGCTAATTGTGTTTCAGAATGGGTAATATATTTAGTAGAATGTTGTTGTAAAGCATTTTATGCGGGACAAACTTTGAGACAATTTAAGTGTTGGATATATGAATGTTTGAGTGATGTGAGAAATAAACATATGTCCAATGTTTTATATAAACATGTGACTGTACATGTTACAGCTAAATATAGGTTTACCATAATTGATCGAATATGTATAAGCAGTTGTATTAAAACAGGGTGGCATAGCTTGTTGTACAAAAAAGAATGTAATTGGATAATTAAACTAGGGGCATTGTTTTCTACTGGTCTCAATGATATGGATTAAGTGTTTTATTGGTGAGGGTTTATTTCCAAAGGGATGAAGGGTATGTGTGTACTTATGTAACCTGCACTGAAGAAGGCTTTGCCAAAACTGGTATGCTGGTTTTATACTTGTTGCAATATTTATTTTAATTAAGGATTTTCACACTGCCATTTGTGCTGGCCATTTTTTTTTTCTTTTTGAGAAGGAAAAAGTAGTCCACAAAAAGAAAACTGACAAAATTGACAGACCAAGAAAAGAGGCATAGATATTGCAAAGTAGACTGCTGAGGATAAGGAAGAAATTGTGTATTACTATTATATATGTATAAAAAGAATCACGGACATGTGAAGTATAATATGTTGGCATGCATATATTAAAAAGCCACACTAATCAATACAAAAATGTAATTTCAAAGATAATTGGAGAGAAATGCAAGCAAAGGCATCCAGTTATAAAGAATTTCAAAATACAAAAAAAAAAAAAAAAAGGACGAAAAACGGGAAATGTACAAAAGAGGATTAGTGAGGTAAAAGTTAATCAGAAATTGAAGTGATGGACTTTCTGCAAAGTTTAGTTTAAAGTTAAAAAAAGAAGAGTTTAGTGTGGAGACTCCAATTCAGGCAGTGTAGGAATACAATGGAGCTGTGGGTGCCCAGGTTGAGAAGTAGGAGACATCTGAGGAAGATTTAACAAATGCTGGTGTTCTGGAGCCTTCTGTGGGAGACCCCTAAGAAAGCCCAGATGAAGATGCACAGCAAGGGAATGAGTGGGAAACAGTGAGAACTCTACTGCAGCCCATGTTGCAGTGTGATGGGCTAATGGTTCCCCATACAGAGAAGCACCACATGAAACGTGATACATCTCATGAGGATATGCCCCAGGATGATGATCTGAAACTTTCTATGGAAAACTCGCAGGAAACAGAAAGCAAATATAACAATCTCTGTCCAGAAAAAAAGGTCTAAGACAAAACCTGTCTGATTTAACAGAGAAAGAAATAGTTTACAGAAAGTAAATAAAACCCAAAATGTTAGAAGACGGTAAAACAGATGAATACAATAATCAGGACTATTAAGAGAAATGCATATGGTATTACAGAATAACTAGATTACATTACTGTGAAGCTAAATAAGAACAGATAGTGTTACCATAAAAACGTAGAGAAGGAAATGAAAGGAAGAAGTAAAATGCCACCATGGAAACATTGAATAGAGAAAAGTGTAGATCAATTAAGATGAGAAGTGTTACTGTTTGAAGAATATAGAAAAGGGAATAGATCAACAAAAATACTTCCAAACACAGATGTGGTAAAAGCAATGCACAGTATCAAACAGATAATAATTTATCATATACTACTCTCAATAATCAACTAAAAGTATCAGCACAAGCAGAAAAACTTAGAAGAAATGCAGATAAATATAAAGAAAAATCACAAAATAAGCAGTTCATTAAAGACCCAAATGTTTTATAGATGACTGGAAAACAAAGCAAAATGAATAATAAACTCCGCCAATAAATGAAGTAGGAGGCCTAAAATAAATCTTCTGAATTTAATACTATGATGGTCACTATGTCTTAACAACAGTACCTGGATATAGCTGTCATAATTACCATTGTTTATATGAGGAATTCAATGAGGCAAATTCTGCTGGTTATGAAATGTATTTCATTATGTAGTTTTCAAATGTTTCTTTTACCTTAACCACAAAAAGTAGCCTATCTGTAAGTGAAGAGTTTTTTGAACATTAGGTTTGTTTCTGCATTATGGTAAATGCAATCAACTATGATTAATTAAGTCTTGTTTAGTTGACACACAATTATAACCCAAATCATTTAAAATCTTGAAAGTTTCTAGTCCAAACATTAACAGTCCAAATGTGGCACAATACCCTAAAAAAATATTTACAGAGAAGGATGCCCCACATTCCACCCCCTGAAGTAGATAAATACCAACTCCACAATGCCACAAACTCAAAGAAAAGGGTTAAGCTGAGAAAAATATATAACTCACTGTCTCATTTTTTCCAAGCCTTGCTACCATGACAGGATATTGGTGATGTTTTAGGTTTAACATTGAGTATCCATCAACTATTTGATGTCAAGCAATAGGGTTCTCAGGTAAATGACCAGATAAACTAAGAATCTAATGTCATAACTGAACTTTTGGCATGTTATTAGAAAATAATAAAGCTGTATATTACATGAAAAATAATTACAAAAAAAGTGCCTTATTAAAAACCAGAAGTGTAAAAAAAGCAAACCATAACTTCATGTGAAAAAATCCTTTGCAAATTCATCTGCTCTATTTGGCTGTAAGTGTTGCCTCAGCCTTAGAGTCGGAATAGAAGATTTAATATGTTTCCTCTTATTATGAATAACCTAACTTAGAGTGCAACATGGAAAGTGGTTATCGCCACCTGATAAAATGGGTATTAAGATTCAAAAACAAACTGCATTTGCTTCAGGAAAATGGAACAACTTCATTATCTATATTAAATATGTACAAACTACAATGAGAATAAGCCTGCAAACACTATAAGTGCTAAGGGATTTGATATTCAGAAGTAATTTGGACTGCAAGATGCTGATATTACTTATAAAACTGTAGGTAACAGGCTCAGAACTCTAAAACAGTAAGGTTTTTGCTTCTACATTTGATTCAGTTACAACTACATGCACAGGGGAAAATTCAGAAACTGTCTTGAACTTTTAGTCTGCATGAAAAAGTCTGCCTTGTGGTGACTCATGGCATTTGAATATTGAAAAACTCTAATATTTACTATCATTTTGTCATGCGGAGACAATGTGACATATTTTTGCCAGATTTTTGTTGTGTATCCATTTAATAATTTCTGATCATACACATTAAAAGAGATCCTTGCCTACACAGATGTCAACGGTAATATAATTCTCAGCATTTATCAAATGATGATGTTCTAGTTAGCTGCCTGTTGAACTATTTAAAACTGTGCATGGTATTTTTAAACATGATTCTAAAACTGCTGTTGTTTTCTTTTTGTTATTAATGAGTATGGGACACTTTAATAAATAATAGTAAGTAAATGGGATGAATGATTAAGTGTTTAATAATGGGGCATCACCTGATATAAATGAAGGATGTATTCCAGTGTAATGTATCCTTGAAGCTGAAAGGCAGGGTACCAGATCTGCGGTGCTAAGTAAAGAATTCATGTACAACTACAACTACTGCTGTCATGTTTTTTCTTCTAAAAAAGGTTAATACTAAATTCTTTTTTTCTTGGCATCTGCAAGCAGTCATGGTCTTTTTAAATTATTCAAATAATATGTCAGTCTTACATCATCATCCTGCACTTCAGTACAACATTGCTCGAGCTGTATAAATTATCTGACATCATCCTAATTTTCATATGCTCTAAGATGACATTCTTTCCAATAGTTTTGCCCTGAAATTGACCCGTTTGTCTTACACCATCTCTCTGTTATAAAGTCTCTTGGAAGCTACAGTGAGTTCTTACACCACAAAGAAAATCAAACACATATGACTGTATCTTCCAATGCTTTAGCATATGTTAGCAGTTTTTAACTAGTACACCGTAACTAGTACATCTAAGCCAGTACTTTGGGAGCACTGCTTAAAGATACTACTTGTAGCAGTTCTGTGCTGATGAAAGGGCTTCGAATTACCCTTTGTACTGCAGACACTTTAAAACACCATATAAAACCCCCTTTCATTTCCTTTCTCAGCTGGGAGCCTATTAGTCGTAGGTTTGTCTCTTTTTCAGCCATAACCCATGTATTTAGAAAAAAATGCAAGGTTATTCTTGGAAATAACAAATGTGCAGGGTCAAAGCACATTGTTTCTGTAGATGATCACTTTATCAGATGAAACTGGTGGGAAAAGGAATTTTCTTTTATCTTCCCAAATTAATTAAATGGTATAAAACCCAAGTACTGTGGTTCTCTGTTAAAATAGATGGTACAGCTTTACTGCATTGTGCCTTATATTTTATTGTAAAACAGTATTACAATTGGTACAAAAGTGAAAGCAAATAACCACATCTATATATTACCAGGAGTATCAGACATGGCTGGTTTATATGGCAATCTGTTAAGACAACCTACATTCAAAACAGTATCATCAGCAGATTGACTGCAACAGTAATAAACCTATAGCTTCGTAATTGTTGCATAAATGAGTGAAACTTTGTTTAAGGCACAGTGGCAATTCTAATAAATCATTTAATCTCCTCCTAAGAACAAGATGTTTTTTTTCTAAAAATCTGCATGAAATAATTTTATTACATTTAATCCATTCATGCTAACTAAATCATTGCATCCACTACATCATACAGCTATTCCCTCACGTTGTGTAATTGCGCCTTTTTTTCCATATTACCTCCAGTTGGCAAACAGTGCAGTGTACTTAAAATACTGTTACTTGATTACAGTCTGTCTGTCTGCAAAGCCTTTAGTGCTAGTCTATATGTACTATATATATATATATATATATATATATATATATGGATCTCGTACTATTGAGCCAAAGCTCAAACAACCAAAACCAAATCGGCCGAACACACTTTAGCGAAAGTGCTTTTCACTGAAAAAGCACTTTCGCTAAAGTGTGTTAAAAAATCTAAAAAATAACAAAATAAAAAAAAAATACAGAACTCATGTTTACACAAGGGGAAAAGCCCCCCTGCACCCTCCATCCCCTACTTCTATATTCTCACTCCGAGATTGCACTACAGTGGGGAAATGGGAATATTCACTTATCCCCACTGTGCTATGATCTCAACAACAGCCATGTCCCCACAATTTCACCCTTACTTAACCACACTTTTGCAAAAGTGCTTTATCGATGAAAAGCACTTTCACGAAGGTGTGCTCGGCCAGTTCACTTTCGGTTAAGCAGCCATTCGCTCAATAGTACAGATCTACTATATATATATGTATATGTATCTATCTGTACTATATATATTAAAGGGGAATCAGTGCTCCTCAATCAATATATTTTTCATCATTTCTTGAGGTTTTTTGCATTTCTGCTGTCCCATGTATTACTCTAATTAGTAATTAGTTTTCTAGTTTGTCTACTCAACATTGCTTAATGGAGGAATGTAATGTTGCATGATTTTTTCAGTGCTCTTTTATAGGGTTAAAGAGTTTTCTGTGATGACAACATTGCTTAACTCGGTCCTCTTTTTCCATTGGCTTATAATGAATGTACTGTGATTTACCACTATTACAATGCCTACATCAACTTATCTTTTTTAATTATTTTTATTAGTAGTTTTTCCTGATTAGTGGCCATCCCTGGCAGTATTTTAAGGAATGTTTTAATGCTACACTTGAAAGAATAGCTGAGTTTACTGTTTTTTTTTTTCAAAACTGCATCTGTTTAAAGACAAACTGTAGGTCCATGACAGTTCATTGTAAATGTATAAGAAATCTGACCTGTAATAAGTAGGTATTTCTCAGGCTGACCTAGTCTATGTTGCACTTTTAGCAGATTGTAGTGCATGAAATGCCATGGTTACTCTCCAAAACTGGGAGAAAAAGATAAACTTAAGCATTTCTGTAATACGAGACCCCATCTTAATAGCAGTTAAAGGTGCTTAAAGAAAGCCTGTTAAGAACATATACTTGCTATTTTATATTAACAGTAGAGATTGCTTACCAGCAGAGAACAACTACAGATGATAAAATTGCTTTATAAAAGCTGTAACAACTTTACTTTGCCAAACAAATGTGGTAGAACAAATTATCTAACAGCTTTAAAGCTTCTTACAGAAGGACATGTTTCAGTATGCTGTCTGACAGCTGTAAGTACTTTACTGGCTCTCAAAAGTTTTGAAAGCTGATAAGACTTTGTACTTCTGCACATTTTATTCTGTTGCTGATAATACATGGAACAGATACAGTGCCATGCATTACAAAGAATTATGAATTTTGTTCTGAGGTGAATTTTGTGACATCTATATCTTGGACACAATAAAGTTAGTTATGATTAGAGACGGAATCATAATGCCTTATGTTATTGACACTAGCTAAAATGAATGCCTTTTCTGCAACCATCCTTCCCCTTCCCATTAGTTCTTCAACCAAATGTGTATATTGTGTAAAATTTTAAATGAGAAATCCTGAAAAAAATCAGTGTGGAATTTAACAGTAAATGGTATACTGAAAGACTAGAAGATAAAATGTTAACAGAAAATCAGGAGAGCAATATGAAGATATTTTTCCTTCTATGTCACATTCTTAAAGATAAATAAAAGGAAAGGCAAGTAATGCATGATGACAAATGACAATGACTGTGTGTGCATAGATTTTTATAACTGGTTTGCATTTGACGCACTTGTGTTTTGTTCAGGCTCCATAGTTCTAATCTAAAATATATGTCTGATGTATGGTACTTACGATTGTTAACACATACTGAAGCTATGCAAGTCTGGGAATTAATTATCTAGAATCACCAATGTAATATAATTGTTCTTTATACTCATGATGATATATGCTTCAGATATGACTATCTCTGCTTGCCTTCATGAGGTGATATGATGTGACAAATATAGAAAAGACTGTGAGATTTCACAAAAAAATTCAGACATAAAACAAATGGAATAATTCTTAAATTAATATGCCACTGTCCTGATATTGAATTAACATGAAATACAAACTCCTTTTGAAAAAGAAAAAAAAACTTGGCACTTGGGTGAGGTTGCCCTTTAATTATAAAACATTATAAATACAAAACAGGGAAGTAATCTTGTTTAGTACAGTTATTTAACTGCATATTGCATTCTTCCTGAGTAGCCATTTGTTTACTTCTGCACTATGAGTTTGTACAGGAGGAAGGAGGCATTATTAGAACATTACGTGACCTGTGTATTAATTTTATTATTTAATGGACTGAATTGCATACCTCTCAACTGTACCTCTGCACAATTTCATCCTAGAATAATAGGTTGTCACTGTGTACTGACACGGTCACTTTAAAACAAGATTTCTGTGCAGGCTGCACCTTTTCTGGTCTGCGGCATAACAGTACATAGCAGGGCAGGATTAAACCATTTAGCCAAGGAGGGGAGAGCCCCAAGATTTTTAGTGGTACATGCTGCTGTCTAACTTGAGAATGTTTCACAGTGTCTGTCTGCTATTAAACAGTCCTGGATAAATTCACTGCACCTCGCCTTCCATATAAAGTACCATTTTACTGTTGTCAACATATCTACTTGTACTCTCGTCACATCACTCTACTTTATCCACCTCCATTTCTATTCTCTAACACTAATTCTTATCTTAGCTACCTTGTTCAGATGTAGTGGGCTAAGACATTCTCTCATACTTTCTTCTTATGCTTTAATTTTTCTCTCTACTCAGTTTTGCATTCTATTCTGATTTGTCTTCTTTTTCAAATTTTTATTAGAACTGTTGTCTTGTACATTTTTTGCAGACCCTGCTGTTATCAGTTCCTATAATCTATCACCACCTGCACCCCACAAACTCACACAATTTGTGCTTCAGCTTTCACTGCTTTAATACTCATGACATAAAGCTATTATCTTTTCTTGTACAGCTTTATTTTAGGTTAATATATTTCCAGGTTTTGTAATGCGCATTTCTCTTTGTTTTTTATCCTTGTACTTGCATGTTATTTTCCAGCATCTCGCAATTTAGAGGCAGAATAATATAAGTGAATTTCAGTATAATGCTGTTTGCATTCCTTAAATCATGCAATGTTCTTTGAATAGAGAAATGTTTTTTGTCCTGTTCCACTTCAATAAACACACAACACCGAATGACATTTGACAACCTTTATTAAACTTCCGTAAACATGATTGTTAACCAATAGTTACAAATTTCAATCAAAAACATGGCACAGGCGATAATAACACCCATGGAAGATATCATGAAATAACCACAAGGGCAGCACAACCGCTCACCCTTTATAAGCAGCATCCCACACTTGCTCACTTATCCTTGCATTAATGGAACAGCGTTCCCGCTCACCTTCAACTTATTGAATTACACCACCATCCATATAACCAGCTCCGCTTGCTTATTAACTTCTCCACCAGAGCAACTGCTCACTTTCCTTCCAAACTTATTGAATTGCACATCCATCACCAGAGGGGGAACAGAAGAGGGCAAGCCTGTCCCTCTTCTCTGCATTTCCCACTAAAATACATAAAATCCCTACTAATAAAAAAGGGCGGGAGGGAGGGTAGCAAGTTCACACCAAAATATGACTCCTACTTTCGTTACACTTGAAAAACCCTCTAATCTCCTCCCTATTCTTACCTCATTTCCTCCCAACATCCCTCCCTCACATTTAATCCTATCCTACCCTTATTCCTTTAATCCCTCCTATCCCATGTATCTGGCACCATACTGAAGATGTCCCAGGACAAAAGGGTCTGTTCCAAACCTCATTTTCCTGTTCCAGTTTAATAAACACACAACACCGAATGACATTTGATGACCTTTATTAAACTTCCATAAACATGATTGTTAACCAAAAGTTATAAATTTCAACCAAAAACTGACACCCATGGAAGAACACATGAAATAACCATAAGGGCAGTGCAACCGCTCACCCTTGATAAGCAGCGTCCCCCACTTGCTCACTTATCCTTGCACTGAGGCAGCATTCCTGCTCACCTTCAATTTATTGAATTACATCACCATCCATATAAGCAGCTCCACTTGCTTATTAACTTCTCCACCAGAGCAACCACTCGCTTTCCTTCTAAACTTATTGAATTGCCCGTCCATCACCAGAGGGGGAACAGAAGAGGGCATGCCTGCCCCTCTTCTCTGCCCACCAGCCTGAACAGACTGTTCCCCCTCTTTTCACCAAAGCTTCCATCCTAAGGCCAAACATCGTTCATGTACCCATTTTCTAAACTTCAGCTAAATCATAAGGACCAGCCCTCATCTGCAAAGAAACACAACAAACCGTGCCTTTCTTAAGCCTCCCTCATAGACACGGTACCCAAATCCTGAACTATCCCCTAAAACACCTGCATACCTGCAATACCTAACACCACACTATCCCAAACCAGTGTAAATTCAACTGTGCCTCGATGAACCCAAATAAAGTAATATGTACCATATCAGAACAACAAAATTCATTACCTTTCACCTCAGTTTATTTCAAGTATTGCTCATTCTAACTGCCCTCTACAACCTCACTGCATACCACTCTGATGACCAAAACATCTCCAGCGACTGATGTATTCAAAATAGCAGGAACAGCCACCCCGACAAAACCATCACCTTCCAACTCCACTTCCTTCAAGCCCTGACTGCTTACATCTGTAAAAGAGAAAACACTGTAAATTCATGACTCTCACCCAACAAATATTGTTAAAGAAATTAAACCATATCAGAAAGAGCCCTTTTCCTGGAACTGCCCCCCATAACAGTAACCTATCTCCCTTGCCTCAGCCCAACCCCACCTTACCCGCATAAAATCCTTTCACAGCCCAACAAGAACATACAACAAAAGCAATCCCACAATAAGCATCAAAAGAAAAATGATACCCCCTGAATATGTTGCAGTAATCACTGTGGAAAGATAAGTTAAATATAACCATACCTTACCTGCGTCCCCTACGTATTTCCATATGAAACAGTCTAATAGTCTGCTGAACATGTATGTGACCAACACTACAACTATATCCCCACAGATACCCACAAAATGTGGTAAGGGCTGTTTAGCTCACAGTTGCCATATCTACTAGAAGAAAACACATTTTACATACTCTCCTGCAATTTAATTTATCAAGGCATTCTAATAACAGCCATTCGTAAACAATAACCCCAATTCCCCCAGCTAAACTGAATAACATGCAAAACATCCGGTTAGCAGCAGCCCTCCTAACCACGAAGAACCCCATCTTCCATAAACAGAATACATATAACCCTAAATAACTCCCTACTACCCCAAAGCCTTAAATTCCCCTTTAAATCTTCCCTATTAATGCGTCACCTCTGCATCAAACAGCAAATTCCAATTTGCCCCAAACACTCACCTGCAATACTTTCGCAAACTCTACTCAACCTTACGTCACCCTTGCATGAACATGCAAAATAACTAACTTACCCCTTCCCACACCACTGAAGCTGCACAAACACTGCTTTCCTGCAAGAAATGGATAGTTCTAGTTTTTGACTCCAACACTCATTTGATTCAATAAATAAAATTGAAGTCCTGTACCCCCCCATTACCCGTGTAACCAATTGAGGCTGCTGCAGTCTCAGTGACCAAATGTCCCCTTCCATACACAATGCAGACACCCCAAAATGAGTAAATAAAATTACATCAGAACCTGTCTCCTTGTTCCCTGCAGCAATTGAAAACCTCTTGGTAGCAACTTTAATCACCTGAGAAGAACGCTTCCTTCAGACCACCAGCTGACAGTACCTCTGCGCCGATCATGATTGACTGCATTACGTAGAATTCCAACATCTAAAACACCCAACATAACACCATCTGCAAAAAAAAGAGAAAAATGTAAATCATCTGAAATACAAACTCATTTGAAGACAACCTGACCCCCAAAGTATTCTGTAGACTCCAGAGCATACCCCAACACTTGTCACAATAATTCCACCCCTTAATGGACAACCCCAACTCCCTTTAAACATATATTCTACTTAACCCTAGATGTAGGGGATAACTGAAATATCAAAATACACCCAGTGTTAAGGATTCTTTATTTTTATATGAACTCCCCACATTTAACTTGCTATCAGAATGATTTATTTCAAATACCTAAAACAATGACAACCATATTCGCCATCTCCTTCAGCCAAGGTACCTAAAAAGACTCTGCAGCCTCCATAAATCCATACTGGCCAGCTATTGTTGTGGAGTCCAAGCCTAGCCAAATACCCCAATACAAAATCATAGCCTGTTACATATGCCAATAAAGTAAATGCCTTAAGCACTATACCATACTCACTCCACTCTCACCTCTAACGTTAGTCATTGATATGCCAATAATTAGTAGCAATAAAATCAATGGAAGGACAAGTTGTACCATCCTGAAAATCAGAGCAATGTTTTTTTTTTAATTACCCCCCCCCCCAATGCTGAATCATACTGAATCATATACTAAATATAACTTGCCAGAAAACCACAGATGAACAACAACTAAGACTATGCAGCCACAAAATTTGTATAGTGACAACTTTACTTCAGAGGCAAAATGCACATCGCCCATTTGCCAAGCACCGTCTTTAAGAGGAGCCTGGACAGCTGATGGGAAATTATACCCCTAGGATCCCACCTATGCCCCTACTGGACAGAAGAAGCAGGAGCTGACTGAGGGAACGCGGACAACATTCTTGGCTAGGCTAATAAAGGCCTCCTGGCCAACAGCCTGGTATCATCCTATAAACCAGCACAAATACCTAAAAACACATTCCCAACCCCCCACTGCTTACCAGTGTTTTCTGCACACAGAGAACTAAGTGTCCATATGCAATCTTCCCTATCCCCCCAACACTGCTAGCAGTGTGAACATATGTGCGTAGCATCCTGCACTCATGGGCACCACAAAACCCACACAGATGGGAAATACAAAAGTATGGGCACAGTCAATTGCTTTCATAAATGCAGCCATTGCATGGAAAGTACATTAATTCTCACCCCAATCTGCATGTGCTACCAGAAATATCCGAGACTTTTACTTGTTAACCATGAAAGAAAATTAAAGAAATAGTCACCACAACAATCAATGTCCTTCCCCACTCTAACAGTAACCAGAAACGTAATGATGAAGTGAAAATGACAGCTTTGTGGACCAAGCACAATTTTAACATTGCTCTTAAACATAGAATGAGGATATAATAAAAGGCTTTTATGTTAACGCGACTTCCTAGAAAGATACGAGATCTAAAATTCAAATGCATGCCTGAGAAACCCTCCCCCCCATAATTTTAAACTACTCCATGCATGCGCAGAAAGCGACTATTACTCATGGGATCTTCAGTGCCCGCGAAACACTACAGCAAATAGTCATGGCCTGACTAGATTACTCCACAAGTTTGTTGCACAATTCTAAACATATGTAGTCCGTGAAAAACAATATTGTCAGAAGCTAGCCTGTCATTCAATTCCACAACTACACCACACCTTCTCTGTATCTTCTATGTGCTCCCAACCAACCACATCCTGGAACAACTCCGGACCCCAACCTCCTATCAACAAAGACCACTGACAACATCACACATAAAGAAAATGTCCCAGTCTGCATGCCAACTTGTCAACAGCCAGTAAAAACAGCAACCTTACACTCATTGCCCCAAATCTACAAATGACCCCCAAAGATCTTGCACCCTCATCTGTGAGGGCAAGCCCCTCAATGACCATGCCAATACAGTATCTAAACCTAGAGCAGCTTGATACTATTCTCGACACTGCAAGCCCCCTAACAAAAAGCCCACAAAACCATGCTACTACCACCAACAGCACTGGTGAGCATACCCAGATATATGTCAAACACCACAGCTGGCAAATACAAACTCAGCACCTAAAATTGCTAACACACCCGAAGTTGTCGTAACATAGGAATTTTTCAAGCTAAAGCAACTTCAGCTGTAGTATATGCTCCCTGATCACTTTTTTTTTTTATTTTGGAAGGCGGTTCAAGGATGACTTTCAAGAACCTTTATCATACATCAGGACTCCTGAATTCCACTTTGCACTGGTGCCTTATCCTGAGTACTCATAAATCCATAACTTAGGACTTTATGTCCTAAATAAAAAAAACAAACAACGAACAGAAGTTTTAAGAATATATTTCCTCTAAAGAACAGCAGTAGAATATTCATTAAGACAATACAGTTTACACCACATTATGCATCTCAAATGTCTCCATTTTAAACAGCTCACAGTGAGAAATATCTATCCGTCTAACTACACTTGAAGTTATAAGCAGTAATACAGGCTAGACCAAATGTTCTCAAAATAACTCCCAAACTTTACCACTCTGCTCGTAAAACAAATTAACTAAAAGCCCAAGAAACCACTACAGTACCCAGGAAAGAAGTAAACCTGTCAACCTTAGCGCAAGAAATCGGCCAAAGTCCGAAACAATGGGGGAGGGGCAATGACCCAAAAAACAGGGACAAATCATAAACATTGCTGTTAGAGACCTAGAAAGTTGATGGAACAGGATCCATGTCAGCGTGCACCTTCTGAAAAAAAAAAGAATTCTGAAACTCAAATGTATGTCACTGTTTAGTGACCTTAATTCTCAGTGACTTGCCTGAGAGTTACACATTTATGAGGAAGACTAAATATGAAGCAAAATCTGGACATTCTGCAGAAATCTGTGCAGTATAGACGTATGAGGAGCCAACTGCACACAAAGCAGACTAAAACTGTACGACATGAACAATTCTAGTCTACATTGGCCACAGGTGTGAGTGTATCAGCGAGTGTGATAGTGTGAACCCTGGCTTTAGGAGAGCATCGTCGGTTCTGTATTACACTCCTTTTTTATTTTTCTTTCTTTTTTTTTTTTTTTTAATTTCACAACTGTAAACATCATTCCACCTATCCCCTTTGTCAGTTATCACTGCACCATGCATGCGTGGCAGGCTAATGTTTAGCTAGCATTCCGGGAAAACATTTGTGGCTGTCTGTGACACCAGAACAAACAGCAATGAGTACCTTGCTGAAAGAAAAAAGCGAGGGCAAAGCAAAAGCTACCGAAACAGCCGATCATCCTGAAACTACCAAGGGATGAAGGCATTCCAAAAAGTGCCCCTATCAAGATTCATAAGGTAATCTTAGAGAAACAATAAGTAATAACAAGCGTAACTTGGACCTTCTGACGCATGCATCAAGCTCCCTTCCTAACACTGGCCATCCTGAGCACTACCAAGGAATTCTATTTTTAACCTTCTTTATTGATTTTATACATATATATATATATATATATATATATATATATATATATATATATATATATATATATATATATATATATATATATATATATATATATATATATATATATGTATATATAAGCAAAGGGAGCTCCTTCTTCATAGCCAACTACAGCACTACCCCTCCCCCCACTGCATCACACCGCACTTCCCCCAACATACTCATTTAACTCAAAGAAAACCAGAGGGAAGAGAAAGAAAAAAAAAAAAACATGCACATAGTTATTAAGCCAAGACCTTCCTGATCAATGGCCTACCTACTAGGTCGTCATGGACATGAACCTGCACCCTAGCATGTTCACGCCAAAATGTGAATCCTACTTTTGTTACACTTGACAAAACCCTCTAACCCTCTCCCTATTCTTACCTCATTTCCTCCTAACATCCCTCCCTCGCATTTAACCCTATCCTACCCTTATTCCTTTAATCCCTCCTATCTCATGTATCTAGCACTATACTAAAGATGTCCCAGGACAAAAGGGTCTGTTCCAAACCTCATTTGTGTTGTATCTTTTGGTCAAGTATCAACTACATAGTCCTTAAAACATTTAATGTTTATGTGGGAAAATGTATCAAAAAATTATATTCTGAATCAAGCAAGTTGTTTCAGTACTTTAACTGGGCTTCACAGTGACAGTTAAAATCTGTTTAAACCTTGTTTTTGACCATGAAAAAAATAATGTGCTGCTCTAAAAAAATATTTAATTATTTCCTTTTCAGCAAGTAAACACTGGTACAGTAAAACATTCAACTTACCTTTACCAGGCTGTAGATTTTGTGACAAGTGGCAGAATTATATTCATCCTTCCAGCATGCACACATTTCTATAAGTTGCCTGTGTTTTATGTAGCATCTGTACAATATTTATTTTATTTATTTTACATTTGTTAACTGGGGGTGTCTGACTGAGCCAAAAAGGCCCTTTTCAGCAGAGGCCCATGGAGAAAAGCTCCACATAGAAAAATTACAGATACATTTAGATATTTAGACATAATCAGTATACACACAAATTACAATAGACATGTTTTTACAGTGGTATGCAGCACATCAACAGATACAGTGGAGAGAACAAACAAGAAAATATTTAAAAATAAAGGTAATTAATAGATTTTTGGTGTATAGCTGAAATGTGGAACATAGGTAGAATACATACATAGTACACAGGTACAGTATATACATTGTACATTAGTCCGTGTTTGTCACTAAGAATGAAAACTATTATCAAGTACTCTAGGTTTAGTATATGTACCTTATCCACTTTCACTAGCCTGGGGAGCAGTCATGGCACTGCAAACTTTGCTTGAGATGTTGTCTAATGACGTTTTTAAAGGAGGCTTTGGACGATGTGTTTTATACGCTAGTGGATCTAGTTTCCCAGAAAATGAAGCCCATAGGTCAAGAGCCATTATGATTCAGGCTAGTCTTGGATGGTGTATGTAGTCTGAAGTAATCCCTAGTAGCCATGGTTAATCCAGGTGACATGACGGAGCAAAAAAAAAAAGTCTTGATCCTTGTGTTCTGTTACTACTGTTATTTCTTATAAAACGTGTACTCGGTTGGCTGTACCTAGTTGTAAACAATCTGATTAAAAATGCAGAGAATTAATATTTTTTTACAATATTGTGACCTCATGATAAAGGCATGATCATGTTATTATATCACTTGTTTTTTGTAAACTTGTCTTTTAGTAGTATCCCACAAGTTTACTGATGTGGGATTAGATATCTTTACATGCTAAATAGATGTTCCAATGTTTGGTCCAATGTGACTGTATTTGTCACCTCTGCAGCTATTTTCAACATCTGCAAGTTTAGAGTTATGTTAAAATGGTTTAACATTGCCTTGTTAGAAGTTATTTATTTTAATTTATTTGATTTGATTTAATTTTATATATCTTCCTCAGCCATAAACAAATTGTATAACAAAAGAAGGAAGCTACTGCACGTCAGAGCAAAATAGAAGACATCTCTGATCAACATTACTAAAGATAACCACAAAGCCTTCTTCAGCTATGTTAGAAACCTGGGATATGCTCAGAGTTGGTTCACAACAATAAAAATACACTGAACCCACAGATATTGCCAACATTCTGGCTGACAGGTTCAGTGCCTCCTTCACCCCCAAAAGAAGAAATACTTATCCCAGCTGAATGTAATCTCCCTGTCATCTCAGATGTCCAAGTGAGAACAAAACACAGCATCAATGGGACCTGGCGGTATCCCGGTTTGCGGTTAGTGAACTCCAAGAGAGGCCACCACACAAAAAAAAAAATGCTAACCTTAGCCTACTTGGATATGTTGCCTGAACACTGCTGGCACAGCAAGTGGTCCCACCCACAGGGGGGGTGCCTCTACAGACCCTGAACCTACCCCCCCAAAGCACCACCAGCCTGGTCTTCAAAAGCTATGGAAAGAATCATTATGGAACTAACAGTCACTAGAGCCATTGCAAAGCAGTCCATACAGCATACCTGGACCTCAGGCATCATAGATAAGCTCAACAGCTTAAAAGTAAACCCTTATGTCACTAGATGGTGTGCAAACTGCAAAAGGACAGAACCCATAAAATTAAAATCGCTGGAGCAATGTCAGACTCAAAGCCAGTCACAAGTGGTGTCCCACAGGGATCTGTCCTGGGACCCCTCTTGTTCGGCATTTATATCACAGATGTTAAAGCAAACATGGGAGGGCTGTGGCTGACAAAGTTACAACTGGTTCCGGATCACGCATAAAAACTAAATGCCAAAAATGAATTATCACATAGACAGCAACCCACTGAGTATGGAAAAAGTAATCAGAGACCTAGGGACCCAACATTCTACCTTGCACACCTCATCATGAAGGGATTCATATCCAGATCCAAGGATGTCATTGTACCCTATATTCCTCTCCTCATCAGACCCATGATTGAGTACATGCCCCATTTGATATGTACCTCACCCGGCATTGCAACAGCTGCTGAGAGACCACAAAACCTCACCAAGAGGAATCAGGGTCTCAACATATGTCTGTATGTCTTATTCTGCCAGAAAAAAAACTTCTTTTCAGTAGCATACCGCCTGCTCTCAGGTGTGATCTCTGCCTGTGACAGAAGCCATGTCCAATCAGGATCTGATGGACCTAGTACTATACTATGAAACTATGAAACTATAAGAGCTGAAATCTGGAGAACTTTACCAATGTGATATAAGGGCATGAAACCGAGTCAGCTTTACATAGATCATATATGCTTGCTTCTTATTAGCATAATGGTTAGTATAGTGGGATAAGCCACCCTGTTAGGATGCTTTCTGCATGAAGGGTGCAAGGTTCAAAACTCATCCCTTTAAGATCAGGCAGCGGTTGCAGAGGGTTAAGGCTGTGAGCTACAATTCCTGTGTTAGAGAGTTTGATTCCCTGAAACAAACCAAGCAGAAACTTTGCAGTGTGCAGGGTGTGAAGTTCACTTCTTGAAGTATGTTATGTGCCTAGTTCACTAATAAAAATGGAGCTGTGAGATATGTACTGCAAAATAATAAGATAGAAAAATAGTAGGTAGTCCGCAGTTGAGTTAAAAATGGAATATCCTATTTTGAAACTTACAAACAAGCGATCCTAGTTGAGTGTAATGAAAAGCATTAAAGACATTCCCCAGGATTTACTAATCTTTCATGTAAGACTAGATTAGTCTTACATGGAAATGCCAGTCTAAGAGTATGACGGCAGCACGCCATGCATATTAATGAGGGCGCGCTGCCTCAACTCCAAAGCTTACATGGAGCATAGATGAGTGTAGGGGGTGTGTCGGACTGCCGAGCAGTCCAAAAATCCATGCCCCTGCACTGACAAAACCCAAGAAATGTTGAGTTACATGAGCGAGTCCGCTCACATGTGTACATTGTAACACTACACTCCCGCATATGTTAAACCTCGTACAAATTTAAAAATTAAAATAAATGTATTTATTTTTTGTTTTATTTCAGATATAGTTGCGTGTCTTTGTGCAGGATTGCCCATTGCTTAGCTACAGTTAGTAGCTTAGACACTGAAGTGGATAATACGAAAAAAATATGCAAATTAAGCAAAATAGCGATAGTGTAGTGGTTAGAGCCTTCGCACAAAGAAGAGGAATTCCCGGTTTGAGTCCCACTACTGCATATTCCATTTTGTGTTGGAAATCTGTATACAAAAATATTTCCTGACATTTATCATGTATAAGTTTTGTAAAAAGCATTCAAATGTTATATGTAGTAGTGAACGATATATATATATATATATATATGAAGGTGAAATGGTTATGCATTCTGAGGCATGAGTAACTTATTTTAAGCAATATAAAGCACTGCTAAGCACATTTTAGCAGTATTTAGCATATTTAAAACCAATTGCTCGTAACTGAGCACCGCGTTAACAAGCGCAATGTCTTTAAAGGTAGCTGCGCACCGCTCTAACCAGCGCAACGTCGGGCAACGTCAAGCAACGTTGGGCAACATCAAGCAATGTTGAGCAATGTTGGGCAAAGTCAGGCAAAGTTGAGCAAAGTCAGCTAAACATGGCCACACCTCCTTTACTGTACCTTAACCATTCAGGTCTGGCCAGTAGGAAAATAAAAAGCAGTGTCAGGGCTCGAACTCAGGATACTGTGCACTACAGTCACAGTACATAACCACTAAGCCATGACAGCATTTTATAACTATGCATTTTCAACAGGCACATATCTATCAAAGGAATATTAAACATTGCTAACATCAGCTAAGCAGGTGTGCCTACAGCTGAGTTTTTTCAAAACTGGCCAATCACAAGTAAGTGTGGGAACTGAGGCATATTTAAGCTCCACAGGTGGGAATACTTGCCATAACTGGTTGTAGTTCCCTTCTGCAGTCAGCATGGCCAGTGCTGGAGAAGGCACTCGATTTCGAGCGCAACGCTGAGGCATTGAGGAGACCAAAGTAATGGTTTGGCTCCTTGTCCACAATCATGAGGAAAGACTCCTGTGGGGCCAGTACCAGGACACCCAATATAAAATAGAGGCCTGGAACAGTCTAGCTCATGATCTCACCAGTGCCACTGGCGTTCCTCGGACTGGTGAGCAGGTCAGGCACCATTATTCTGACCTGAAGTGATGTAAGGAGGATCAACTGGACCAGTGTATCCAGGAGTCCCGTGCGATGCCTAATGCCCAAGTACTGAGTAAGTAGCCATTGTATTAAGTAGTTAAGAATTGCTATGTTTGTCTATACTATGGATAGGTATGTCTCAATATCACTGCGTTTACTTCACAACTGCAAGTGTCCAGGTTATGAATCAGCAAGCCCATGAAGATAGGTTGCAAAGGGTGCGTCATCAGGCAGGTTAGTAATTATTCTGTATGTACTGTTATATAAAATAAATGAGAGAGTCTTCAAAAAGTATTTTAACCCAATAAATAAGGTGTAATAATCCTTTAATAAATGTATAATTCCTGGAGTGTGCCTGTGTCATTTTCCTTGATATGTTGTTGTACTGTTGCATTTTACAAATAGTAGTGTTGTATTAAGCAGTGTTAACCCACACTTGGGTAGGCCCATATAACGTGGATGAAGAGAGAGCCAGTAGTTTTTATGCATATTTACAGCACTCAACTGTTGGTTCATGCCCAGCATGTACAGGTTAATCTGGCACATGAGTAGCTTGGTATTTTGTTCCCCAGAAATGTCAGTGTGCTGCCAGAAATGTAGGGACCTGGTAACATATAACTGATACTTTTACCTGAACATATCTAGATAATTATATGAAAGTAGAGCTGTCAATGTACCATCTTAGCAGTAGTGTGTGTGAGCAACTCTCAAAATATGTAGCAGTAACATCTGCATCTTGGACAGTTTGTATGTAAGATACAGCTTATGTATATAATGATCTAGTAAAATCCAATTGCACAATATAAGGACATTGGGTAGTGTAATAATCATGTAAGGGACATATAACTGCAGTTAATAGGAATGTAGTGAAAACTAGAAGGATATATAAGTTGTTAATTGAGCTATCCTTTTCCACCCTACTGTATGTGCATAAAAATGCAATTCCACACCTCAATCGGTATGTCTAATCTCAAAACATTTGTTGGGACATATGTCCTATTGGTTTATAAATATTTGCATTTATTTCTATGCATGTGCCCTGTTAAAATACCACAATGTTGATGGCCTGTTGCCATCAATTCAATCTGCATGCTGTTGTAATGTCCACTACTGTTCTATATATATGCATGTGTTATGCTTGCTTTTCAACTGTTGAAAATCTGGTGTGTTGGGTTAATGGGAATACTTCTGCATGCTGTTATAACTAATTGGAAATGCTGTTGATTGTTATTAACCCATATCTTTATTAAACCCTCCAAAACATAGTTCGTATGGGAAGGCGGGCCCCAGTGGACCCACCTATCCCACCTAAGCTGGCCATGGCACCTGGCACCAGCAGGTCTGGTGCCCAGCCTGGGACCTCCTCCTCCATTGGTTCTGTGCCATCTTTGGGTGGAAGTGCTGCAGGGGATGGGGCTCGCCCCCCCATGCAAGCATGGGTGGAGGAGGGCCACCTATCACCCTTCGAACGGTCCGGGCTGTGGTGCATAGACAGATTGAATGTTCTGTTGCAGAACCTCTACGCCAGCTTGAGGCATGAGTGGTGCAACTCCCAGGTCAGCCTGCCCCTCCTACACAGCTCCCAGCACAGCCACCCTCTGGGCTGTGAAGGTGCAGTGGTGACTGCCCATGGGTGGGGACCTCAGTCCCACTGTTTCCATCTGTGGGCTCATGGGCTTGTGATTTCCAAACATCACTCCCCATCAAAGGTGTTCACCCACTACGTGTCATATAACGCCCCTGTATGCATCTTGTTTGTCTTGTCTGTTTACCTCCCCAACCTATCTCCCCAAATATTCCTACTTCCCCTAGCCCACATTCCACTCTCACCTGAAAAAAAAAGGGCAATCTGCTCCCAAAAAAAAAAAAATTACACCCCATATATAGCTGCTCATTTTGCACACATGTCCACTGGACACATAAAATGTAATTTAATTGGCATTACAACATACTTTGTTGTCCTCAACCCTCTCTCAGTGGTTGAAGGTTTCATATCAACCTCCATAATTATCCCATATGCACAGCTGTTGCTGTTAAAGAAATGGGCAGCTATGGACCTTCCCTACACCCATCCTGCACATCCCGAGCTACTTTCCATACTTTCTTTCCCTCTTTGTGCCCCTTTTTCACCACTTTCCTATTTCCCCATTTATCTTTTCTTTCAAAGAAATTAGCACGGGGGTTAGCGGGAGTAAGCACTATCAAGCAGTAGTTAGCGGGTTTGCACGAGTGTGCACTTGTTTGCACTTAGCTAAGCATTGCTAAGCATCACGCAAACCCACATAAACCTGCTTACAACTGCTTAAATGTGCTTTAGTCACTCTATGTGTGAGGGCCCTTGTTCTGCTCAGGAGCAAAATAAAACACCTCTGTCAGTCTCGAACCCTGGACCTTGCACACACTACACAACATGAAGTACCACTAAGCCATGGTAGATATACAACAAGTTGGTGCTGAAATAAATATATCATGCATCAGAATGAGTGAATGTAAAGGAAAAACAGGAATGCCATACCACACAACTTGTTCTGTGGATCTTTACCAACAGTTTTGTGGGATTACATTACATGGCTATGATAAGAGTAGCAGCCATTCTAGCAGGAAATTATGTTACACCATCACTTTACAACCCCACACAGTATCACAGCAGGACAAACACTGGCATATCTGTTTAGGGAAGAGGCCATACCTCCCAACTGTCCCTAATTTTCAGGGATGTCCCTGATTTTGACACAAATTTTAGCTCTGTCCCTCTGAATCCCTCCTAAAACTACTGACTTTGGGCAGAAAGGTGGTGAATTACACTTAATGAATAATGGCAATAATTAAGAGTTAGACACTTCTTTTACTTCAGAAAAGGTGTATTAATCCATATGCTCTGATTCTCTCAGTGTTTAAACTTAATGGCACTAATATTTTAAAGGTGTCCCTGACTTTTTCCTTACTTTTCCCTGAGTCTGTTCAAATATGTACCTGAGTGTTTGAAAGGTCTGGCAGAGGCAGAAACACAGAGGCATATCAGCCTTTCTGCTGTTACACACTGTGCAAATAGCTTTGGAAGGAGTTTCGGAAGCATACCCTTATGTAGGAATACAACACTGAAATACAAATGGATGTAGCCATGTACTGGTAGCAACCAACTTTAACAATGCCATTGCTCTGTTGCTGAAAAGACCTGTGTGGTGCACAGACAAAAAATAGGCTATTCTCTGGCTACAATGTGGATAAGTCCACAGTTGGGAGTTATGCAGACAGACTACTTACCTTGATAAACTAACATGTACAGAGCAACCCTGTAAGTCCAGCAAGATAAAATCTACACAATAATACTTACGCTCTCTGTACTTCTGCACCCCTACCCAAATGTAGAATATACCTGTGTGTGCAGGGTCTACCAAGGATGTAGGTAAGCATACTCACTGTACTGAAATGTGTCCAATATTTCTGAGCAGCTTGTGCTAATGTCAACACTAAAAAAGCACAAACTGTTTAGAACTGAGTAAATGAATAGTCACAGTAAAGCAGTTCACAAACAATTCTTGTGCCAAAGGAATACATCTCAATAACTAGCTTTGTATGGCAGTTAATGATAAAAGTTGAAAATAAAGTACATCTTTCCATGTATCTTGGGGTAGCATTTTGAGGGGTGAGTACATTTTTACACTGACAAGTGGGTACTGGAAGCAACAACATTAGGTCTGAGAACAAAATGTAAATCCCTGGCTACACCCCTGGTTTCTGATATAAGAACTATACCAACCTCCTGTCTTATACAATGATGTCCACAGCAAACAAGGATGATCTCCATCTTGGAAAACTGAAAGGGCCACGCCTACCTGAGTTAGCAATTTATAGTACTGGGTTGCTATGACAGTGGTTACTGCAATTACTACACAGCAGGCTGCATGCAATTAGCAAGTGGTGGCCACTAATTGGTGCAGAGGCCATCACATGCTCATGTGTAAATACCTACACAAGCAGGCTGCAATCTCTGCCAACAAACTCAATCACTCTATTGCAGAGACTGACAGAGAGAGAGAGACACAGAGAGAGAGAGAGACAGAGAAAAGGAAAAAGAAATATTACCAAATCATACAAAGGAAAGGTATGTGACGCATATGTATTTACTGACATGTAGTAGATGTTATTGAAGAATAGTCTACATAATGTGAACCATTCATATGTGGCAGCAGTACTTATTTATGCATAGATGTTCTGCTTAACTACTGCTATGGACAATACAGTGTGTACCTGTGGGCAGTAGGACATACCTGTGAAATGTGTAGCTCAGCATTAAATGTCAAAGATCTGATCCATGTTATCTGTGTTCTGTAAAGTAGTGCGTCCAATGGCTGTTGGGCCAATTAGTGCTGACATTATATAAACATGGGTGTGATAGAACAACACATGCATGATAGTCATATTAAAGTGTAGCTTAGCATTGGCAACTGCTGTAGCACTCTAGTATGCTTATCTAGCATTTGTAGCCATATATACTCCCCTAATGTTAGTGTGTGTTCATATATGACACATGTTGTATTGCAGCAAGGCCCAACAGTTCAGTTGTGAGGTCCAGGGACTTACAACAGTGTGGACCTTGTGTGTGTATGCCACACACATATGGAGAAATATATATGTGTCATATATATTCACATCTGTATATGTGCATAGAGCAGGGGACATATTGTAACTGTTTGTGAAGGGCGGAGATATATATGTTGGTGAAGGTAAATATGCACATATTTGTACGTAGGTTTTAGTATGTGACAAACAAGACAGCATACAGTGCTGGTATATGACATGTGGTGGTTAAACACTGTGGGTGGTTTGTTCAGTTTGCAATGTTGAAGCCAGTGAGGCCTGCTAAAGCTACCTGGGCTGTGAACACCTTCAATGCATTTATCCCAAGACTGTGCAATTTTATTACATTACTGTACACCTCACATCCTTTGTATAATTGATATTCTCACTATGAAAGGTGAAATGTACATATATAGGTATATAGTTATATATACTCATACACACCTACATCTACTTGTTGCAATAGATTCTCTGTACTGTTAACTGACTGTGATGGTCAATGTGTTTGTGAATACATCAAAGATATGTATCTGTAGGATAGCTTAGTGGGAAACTGTTTATGTCATGGTATTATGGGTCCTTGCTTTGATCCTAGCAAAAGCTGTGTATTCTGTTGCTAGGCAGAAAAAGTGCTATTGCATACAGTGTGATTAAGTCCCTTGGTTTTAACTAGGGTGTGTCATTGGAGGCTAAAGCACTACATCTATGATTATTGATTGGTACTGATGTTGAATCAAAATCCTGTGTGTACTGTAGTACTACTTGAAGCTCTGGGCCTGTACAGCAAAGCATGATGTATGTCCACATTGCTTGCATCCACTGTTTTGTGTGGTCCCTGTATTCATCACAGATTACATTTCTCAAGATTAAGGTTGTGTAAGTACTGACACACAGTACTGCATAGTACACACTGAAAGCTTATCTGGGTTGTCATACCTTTGTGTCCTGTAATTATGTCTGATGTGTGTGTGGGTATGTCTGTAACATGTCCTTTGACATATGTGTGGTAAAACATATAACTGCATATCTAGCAACATTCATAGTGTACTACAGCAGTATGCAACCTATATTCCCAATTGTGCACATATTTTGGACATGGGTTTGCCATTAACAAGTTGTGTGGTATAATAGTAATACATTTACTGGACCTTACACTCATTGTGATGGATGATATATTTCTTTACACATCAGCTTGATATATATCTGCTGTGGCTAGGTGGTGCATCGTGTTGCATACAGTGTTCCAAGTACTCTTGTATAGTCTTATATAGTGATTTTATTTTTTTTGCTGTGCAGAACATGGTTCATTAGATTGAGAGTGAGCCAGGCACTTCCAAGAAGTTGGGGTGAGCAGTAATAAGTGACAGTTAAAGTGTTTCACTCTTGGTTAGCTAATAGGTTGTTATATATGGCAGTTCAGTGATATCTGTACTGTATAATGTTAAATGTGCCATATGACTTGCTCAGCCATATTTTTGTATTTATGTCTTCCAGGGATCATGGCACATCTCAGGAACCCCACTTACAGTAGTGCTGAAGATGACATAATTACTACCAGTATGATTCAGCACTACAGTCTCATGTTCTCACAAACCAGCCAGGACCAACAGGAGCATACTGCAATGTGGCAAGATGTTGTCCACAGGGTAAATAAAGTATGCCTGCATAACCGGACATATGAGCAGGTACGCCACCACTGCAGTGATCTTCTCAGACATGTCCGTCAGCATGCTGCTGATGTGTGGAGACAACAGCATGCAACATGAAGTGTTGTTAATATCCATCCCCCCATCACCAGAGTGGAGGAGCTGCTCCTGAGCCTGGTGGCACCTTCCCAACAAAAACAGCAGCAAACATACACCATGGTGGAGGTTGGAGCCACCCAGCAAGCACACATGGAGCATGCAGGTAACATGGCATATCTGTAGACTACTGTTATCTGTATTGGTAGATCATGCATATGTGAGATGTGAAGTGTGTCGTTAAAAGATGTGGAGTCTGTTGTTGTGCAATACTGATCATTTGGAACATAATTTGTAGCCCTGTGAATGTAAACTGTTGTTGTACTGTAAGATTGCAAACACACAGTAGCAATGCCACAGTTGTGGCCACTGACAAACTTTCTCATCTCTATGTAGGTCCCTCTGGGGTGACATCAAGGCAGTAGACAGATGCTGGTGAGTGTGTTCTACATTTATTATTGTAAATAAAAAGTGCAAGTCATAGTTAAGGTGTAGGCCATGTACTCATGTAACACACCTACCCATAATGCATGCTGTCCATGTTTGGTGTAAGACCATGCACATCTCACTAATGTGATTAGCTGCCTCAGACACATGAAATACCCTGACCATCTCAAATAAATGTGGCTAGACTGTAGTGACCATTGGATAGGCACAGTTGATACTCAACATGCACATAACATACACATCTATGTCATACACAGAGCATTTTAACATGCTATACATAAAGGATTCCCAAACCCTCTGTAAAGACACACTCCAGTATCCAAAATCTCATCCACACATTACACATAATATACCTGATGGATAGAGGCCTATCATGGGGCATTTAAACACTCTGCAACACACTACACATTCATGTCAGGGAACGCTCCTTATTGGCCTCCTTACAAACTCATGTAACAACTGGTTGTGAAATGGGGAATGTAGCCAAGGTAGTACAGTTCCAGTACAGCATGAGTAGTGCTGGTTTGGGAAACATTTGTAGCCTTGAGTGACCACATGATGCATCATGATGATGGCCTATGGTACTATACCCCATCCAGTTATTGTAACCACAGTACTACACATAGCTTTCATTGCTATACACCTTGCTATACACCTTAATGTTGCATGTGTGCAGACATATGGGCCTCTAAACAATATGCATACCAATCACCATTTGCACAACTGACACATATTTGTCTTGTGCTGCTATTGAGTTTTGAATACCTGCACAGCAATGTTGTGTCCCATGTATTCATTGTGTTCCAGGGGGAGGCCCATCACCTAATAACAAAATACATACATCAAAGCCATGTATACTGTTAGTAGCAAGGACTGTCTACACTTGCACTTCATGCTGTTGAGCAACACATGTCCTGCATGCTGACATGTGTGATTTGACTGTTTTGCTTGTGATACTGTACCCCATCATCACCTGCTAGTGTGTATGTTCTGAGATTGCTGGTGTTGTGTGTGTCTGCTTTAGGGAGGAGTGTATTTTTGTGTGTGTGCATGTGTGCATGTGCGCATGTGTGCATGTGCGCATATGTGCATGTGCACATGTGCACATGTGCCATACCTCTCAACCTGGAAACATCAAAAATCTGGACAAGGCCCATGAAAAATAGGTACAAATCTGTATGCTGATTTACATATAATTTGCATACACAATTATGTAACCCCACTCACTCCAATGGAATTGTGGGATATCAACTTTCAAACACAAATCGAAGAACAGACAACCAAAACATGGCACCCGAGTCCCCCTGCAGCCATTCCAGTGTCCTGTTACATGGCTATTTTGCCCCATTTACCATAAACACTAATGTATGCATACTGCTTTACTTCTACAATGATTTGAATTTTATTTTTACATTTTACAGCACAACAATGCAGAAACACTAAAAGACATCATCTGGTAAACAAAACAATACTGTCTCACAATGAAAATAGGCTTGACATTAAACTTTGCCCTTGAAACTCACATTCATTGAAACAGCACTGAAACCCACACCACATCCAAAGAAAATGCATCTGGCCAGTGGTGGATAAAGATTACCTTTGGGCTGTTTTCAAATCATTGGTCCCTTGCACACAAAACAAGAAACATACATGTGTTATTTTCTTTATACACCTTCCTGACTTTATTAAATTATATTCCTTGTATAATACAACACACGTTAGAACGCATTTTAAATATATTGTTTGAACATTTTACCAGTAATCTGTACTGTAGGCAATGAAACAAAACACATGAACCAGTAATGACAAAATTGCCCATTTCAGAACTTTTCCATCATAAAAGTCTGCTTCCACACCCACACTATAAATAGAATGACAGTAGTGTAAGCCATAGGCATCTTGCACAGCGTCTCACACTTATTTTCAATTTCATTTATTTGGGGGGGGGGGGACAAAAGGTCAAAAACCAGGGGCACATTTTAAACATTGCTTGTACAATTTTGTAAAGTTGCTAGAATAAAATGCTGTACTACCATCATGCATTTCACTGGCAGGTTTTGAACCCAGGACTCTATATACTACATTCAGAACAACATACCACTATCCCAAATCAGCAGCTGCCTGCACCATAGGAAGACTGAAACTTAATAGCCATCATTTAGTGAATTCATTTCTCACTTCTCAACATAGCTCTTAACCTCAACACAAAAAACATGGACAAACAACAAATCCAATAATGGGGGAATACAAAATCAGTTCTCACTTCTCACTCACCATATCTCTGAACTATTAGCACAAAAGCAATAATAGGGGAATACAAATTGTGTGCTCACTTCTTATCATAGCTCTAAACTCTTAGCACAGAAAAATGTCCGTACTTCTCATCATAACTATCTCAACTCTTAGTACAAAAAAAAATCTTCTGGACAAAGCTCAGAACATAACTTTCAACTGTTAGAGAAAACAAATGTTCTCCCTTCTCATCATAGCTCTCAACTCTCTCAGAAATGGTGGTGGTAGGGATAGTAGGCTCTTTTTACCCTGTACTAAAGTTACAGGGTTTGAGCCTGAATACCTCTAGCCACCAAGTTTATTATATGGGGGCATTTTCACACACACACGCACATATGATGTTATACTGCCCAACCTCTGACCGTTACAAATCATAGCGCTCACCTTTTAAAATGATTGCAGAGTCATGAAGAAGGGGATTACTTGTTTTTAGAATACGTCTTCACTTGCGTTATTTTTGTATAGGTTTTATATACTAATTCAGTAATATATGGGCCTTTAAACAAGTCTATCCATATGTAGAAAATCAGTAAATTTGGGAAGAAAAAAGCTATATCAAGGGGTTAAAGTCATAGCAAGTAAGCAGAGTCAGTTTTAATCATGAGTAGTCTGATGGGGTACGTACGAGTAAGTCCATCTTTAACAGACAGTTCTTAGGTGTTTTATAATATTTTCACAGTTCGTTTTCCATGTGGAATTCAGGTGACAGGGATGTAAATACCAGAAATACCGTCAACTGCTCATGAAGTGAGTCTACTTTTTATTTGCTTTACATGTTATGACTCGCATACCTCTCAACCTCTTAGAACATGAAATCTGTGAGCCATAAATAAAAGTGGGACAAAGGCCCAAAAATAGGGGCAATTTTCAAATATTGATCCTACAAAGTTAGAAAGTTGATAGAATAACAGGTTTTGCATTAGCTTGCATTTTCTGAAGGGTATGAAGTCTGAAACTGAAATGCCTATCATTATTCTCTAACTTCATTCTTTAATGATTTGCCAGACACTAATTTGCCAGAACAAAAAAAAAAACAGAATTTAATGAAAAAAGGAACACAAATATGAGGCAAAAAATAGGACATTCTGTAGAAATATGTACAGTTGAGAGGTATTGCATAGCTCTCAACCAATCGGGGACAAATCCAGAAATAACCAGGAACAATCAAGGACCCTTAAAATATTAGCACCATTCCCTTATTCTGCACACACACACACACACACACACACACACACACACACACACACACACACACACACACACACACACACACACACACACACACACGTCGTTCCTTACCCTGAGTAGTTATTTCTCTGTTGCTGCTCGGTCGGCTCGGCCCTCTTCTGTTCCCCATATTGCTGACATTAATCCCGGTCGGTCGGTCGGCTCAGCCCTCTTCTGTTCTCCATGTTGCTGCCATTAATCCCAGTTGGTCAGTTGGCTCAGCTCTCTTCTGTTCCCCATGTTGCTGCCATTAATCCTGGCTTGGCAAACTGCTGTATCAGCTTTGCAGCCCGGCAACTTGCAATTCCCACCATTAACTTAATTCAGCCAGCTGGAAATGATGATACGAGCTCCTTGAGCTCAATTCCGAAAGGCTGGTAGCCTGACGGCACTGACATCATTGTGCACGTGATGACGTCAGCTCCGACAGCGCAAACATTTTTAAAAAGCAAAGAAAAATCGGAAAGGAATGGGTGTCACTCGGGAATCATGGCACCCCTTCATTTGGACCCCAAAACTCTGTAAAAACCAAGTAATTTGGAACAGTTGGGAGGTCTGACATGTGTGCATGTGCATATATCTGCATGTGTGCATGTGGTCTGACATCATGTTCAGGTCTTAAAGTGCGATTCCTGTTTTCCTCTCACAGGTGCCAAGGAGAGGCTGGTTCAGTACAGCAGGGAACCTGATGTCACTCAGACAGACAGTGATCATGAGGATAGGTGCGTTGAGACATAGGCAGGTTTGTCAGGGTCTGTTGTTGGGCCACCAATTGACAGTACACAAGTCTCCACCCCATCCATGCACACAGTCATACTGCCTGTACATCCATCATCACCATTGCCCTTAGCTGAGTGACAGTGTACGGTTGGCACTGGCCAGGACAGTGTGGCATCTATGGCACATGTATCAGGACACAGCAGCCATAGCCAGATCTCTGGAATGGTACCACATAGGCAGATACCCAGGGGTTCTCGTGAGTGCACTGCTGGTCATCATGCCCCTGGTCACACCTCTTTCTACCACACGCATGTTCCAAGCTGTCATGGAGGCACAGACATGAATGAAGCGGTACACCAGACAGGGACTAAAGGCACAGAGGGCTCATAACACCTCTGTAAATGACAGTATCCGTGACCTAGCAGGTGCCATATGTAACAACACTGAGGTCATTGATAGACATTGGGGTGAGACATTGGATGTCCTCCACAATGTGATGTCCATGTGTCAGGACAGTGCAGGATGGTTGAGACGTCAATGTGGATGTATGAAACCAACATCAGCAGCTGTAGGTCACCGTGGACATCCAGCAAGACACAGCTGCTCCCATAGTACCAGTACCAGCCCCAGAAATATTGGGGGTACTGTCCATAGACCGTCCTAGAAGACCACATGCATGTGGCTCTGGCCAGTCCCAGCAGGGACCTGGATCAGGTGGACATATGTCAACCTCTTCGGATAGTACCCAGTCTGGATTAGTACCTGATACTGTCTGTAGCACCCCTGCCAGGCACAGGTTCCGTATCCATGGCCAGAGACGGTGATCTGTAAAGCCTGTCAGGTACAGTCTGTAGCTGTCTCACAAATCCCCATATATGGCAGCCACATGGTGGAACTGTGTGCATACAGACACATACACACATAAACCAGAAACCTAGGGCAAACACATACCCACACACATTACATCAACATTGGCCCTTAACAGTACTCATGGCCCTCACACACACATGTCGATTGTATGGCTCAGTGTAGGCCTCTGGCAAACCAACAACACACCCTGTGCATATGATGAAACCTGTGACACCTCCTGTCATCTGTAACATTGATGCAGGAACAGGTTAACATGGTGCTGATGCACAGGGTGACTTTAATAAAGTACAGCAATGGTTGAATGTGTAGCATGTTGTCAGCAGTAAAGTGTAATGATATTCTTGAATGTGTAGCTGAGCAGGCATGATGCATTAAAGCTGTAATTAGCAATGCTGTATTGTTTCCACCAGTGTTTATTCCAGTTGTGTTTGTTTGCCCATGTGCCACTTGCTGATGTGTATAGTTGTGTCAGCATGTGTTATACAGTGGAGAGTAAGTGTGGGGTGTGTGCAGCACAGGTCTGCAGCTGTACATTTGTGAACATGGTGGAGGTGCACTGTCTGCATGTACATGCATATTGGACACATGGGCAGGGTGACATGCCCTGTATTGGCCAGTGTTAACACTCCATACTTTCTGTTGGTGGCCAGTATGCATTGTACTACACATTTTGGAACTTGGGTACACATGTGTGTGTATGACACGGGTTGACACTGTGCTGTGAGTGATGCTGTTGTTGCTATCTGTCACTGGTTTGCATTACTAAGGTTAACACTATCCCAGCTACATAATCCTTTATTAATGCACACTGTTCACCTACAGGTTTGCATGGACCATGCTATCACAAACACAAGAAATTCTCACTTATACAGTAAAAGTGCATTAGTCTCATGGACCCCTGTCATAAACTAAATATATAATGGAAGGTGTGGAGTTGTACCAAAAGAGTTACATACCAAGAAGGGATAACCTCTCTGGTCAGTATCATTGGGAAAATACAATCCCTCAATAAACATACAAGGCAAGCTTCAAAATACAAAATGGCAAGGATTCCAAAGACAACACTAAAGCTTTATTCAGTGTTATTCATAATCTACAGGGGAAATCTCAGACCGGGTCACAGTTAATGTAAATGGTCACAAAGAACACTTATCTGACTGATATTACCAATTCCTTGTCAGATAGTTTGAATGCAGATTTCACCACCCTGTCATTACACAAGGGCCACATTTCCAGACCAGAAGATTGTAAAACCTGATGATTCACAGACACTCTAGTTAAAACATCTCTTTAATAAAGTGCACATCATAATGGCAATGGTACTGGACAGTGTCCCTGGCTGTGTCATACACAAGCTGACATATGAAGTCACCACTCACCTAAAAGCTCTGTCCAGATGCAGCCTCTATACAGGTTACATACTTGTGGAATGACACACGGTAATGGTGTTCACAGTCCACAAGGGTTGAGCTACAATGTCTTTTTCTACTTCTCCTTTCGGATGCTCCCATTTGGGGTCACCACAGTACATCATTTCTTCCTGGCCTCTGCATCTTGCACTATCACACCATCCACCTGCATGTCCTCTCTCACCACAGCCATAAACCTCATCTTAGGCATTCCTCTTTTCCTGTTACCTGGCGGCTTCAGCCTTAGCATCTATTTCACAATATACTCTGCATCCCTCCTCAGCACATGTACAAACCAACTTAATCCTGCCTATCTGGCATGGTCTACTAACCTTCAAACCTGGCCTGACCCTCTAATATACTTATTCTTAAACCTGTCCACCCTCATTACACCCAGTGCAAATGTTAACATAAATTGATTAAGGGTAGAACTCCAACAGGTCCTGGAAACTCTCTCCCTTATAAGCCAGACCAATGTTATCTGGAATGCTATGGAGCACAGCATTATGGAACTCATTAACAGAGATATTATGAACCTGCAAACACCGCACCATACCCACTTAGGTTTTCTAAAGGCCAGATCATGGCTTCTATACCTGGTAGACTTCAAGCCAGTCAACAAGGCTATAGGTGAGGGAGGGGAGGTCAACACAGCCAAGTTATAGCTCATCAGCAATTCATACCCATCCCACATACTGGTATTATACATAACCTCAACAGACTGACCATAAACAATTGTTAGATGATGGCTTGACAACTGATGCACAGATGTTGGACACACAGTAACATTTGCAGCTTCCATGTACTATTCTATGCCAGTAACAAGTGGTATTCACCTGCACTCAGTCCTGGGACCACTCCTGTTTGGCATATAGCTTTATTAGGTACAAACAAACACAGTAGGGATATGTCTGCCCATGTTTGATGACAATGCATACTGTGAGCCATACTTTATTCTCTAGATGACATACACATCCTCCAAAAGGGTATTATACAGACAGATACATGCTGTAAAGCTATAAGCCAAAGAAAGCACAGTTATCCACTTTTAGAAAACAAAGTATCCTCAGAGTACCACATAGGTAGTTGCCCCCAAAATGTGGAACAGGTACTAACGTATACATAGAGCCATGTGTTAAGTCATCTCTCCTTTGATGATAACATTACCAAAGGGTTTTGGAAATCCCTCTGTGGAGCACATAAGCAATAAAGGATTTGCATGCAGATCCACAGAGGTTGTTGCACACCTATAATGATTAGTCATCTTTGCCAGACTTTGCTTGCTTTGGAACAGGTTTAAAATAAACCTCAAGCATAAACCCTCACTCACACTCTTCAGTAGAAACTGTGATGAGTGGATGTGAAATGGAAGATGTAGCCCAGGGATCACTGCAGTGGCTAAGCTTGTCACAAGCATAAAGAAGTGACCTAAGGTCTGGAAAGTGCCAGCATGCTCTGGCAAAGATAACACATGCGCTCATGGAGAAAGCAGAGTACCCACCTATGAAATACTTGAGGTCACATGTATGTATATGGATTTGCCCCACAGCTACCATACTTGTGTAATGCACATACAGTTGTCATTGTGATATGTCATATACTAGAAAAAGCAAAATCCACACCACATTGGCTAATGGTGTCACACACCTGGAGCACAGACACACAGGGTCAACAAGTGGGAGATTCAAACTCTTTTCTGACTACATTATGATACTATACCAGTACGCATTTACACAACATGCTATACACTTACTAGGAATTTCACCTTTCCACAGGTATATTTATAGGATGGTGACATCATGAGACTTGACAAAGATGAGTATACCACTTTTAAGGTGTGTGAGTAGTCTCAAAAAAGAGAGTTCCTTTCCAGGGAGACACACACACAGTTGGCAAGTTCAGGATTCAAACCCCTACCTAACTACATTATGGTACTACACCAGTACGCATTTACACAACATGCTATACACTTACTGGGAATTTCACCTTTCCACAGGTATATTTGTAGGATGGTGACATCATGAGACTTGACAAAGATGAGTAAAACACTTTTAAGGTGTGTGAAGAGTCCCCAAAAAGGTTGCTCCTCCCCAGGGAGAGACACACACACACACACACACACACACACACACACACACACACACACACACACACACACACACACACACACACACACACACACACACACACACACACACACATTTGGCAAGTGCGGTGTTCTTAATCCAAACTAAGTACTTCCTTACACTTCAGCAAGTAATATGGAGTTACAGGGTGCAATACAGACATTACTTGCTGACAATGTGTCTGCACAAAGGTTTTTTCACATTTGCTAACCTCAGCAGGCTTATCATACTAGGTGTATTGTGAGTGTATTGTATGCATAGGCCATGACCATATCATATATGGGTTGATACACCACATGCTGGCACACACAGGGTCAAACCTTGATTAGCATCTTACCTTCACCTACATGATACTGCAATATAACAGAAAGATGATAAACTTCAACAATTGGCTGAACTTCTGGTGTCATTCAAAGGGGATCCAGTCTCTGTCTGCCTGTGATGATATGATAGACAAGCCTTGTTGCTTCGCTACAGATGGTTTGCACCTGTCTCCCCTATGCTTCGGAATACTGGCCAAGGCTTTTGCTGTCCCCATATTATCTTTTTTAGGCAAGGCTCAAAGGTTCATAGGTTCATAGGTAGGTACTAGGCTATTGGCCCTGGTGCCTATACAAGCCCATCCTAAAAGGTACCCTGGCTTTTGCCACCCAAGAAATTTATTTTCCTGTGCCACTGTCGAGCAGAGACACAGAAGTGATCCCCAGGATGAATTTCCTATTTCCCATCCACTCATCAAGATTTTTCTTGAAGAGTGCTAATGAGGAGCCTTGTTTGATATAGATAGTTAGTTTATTCTGGAGTATCTGAAGTCTCTGTGACTGGAATCTATCCCTCCGGCATGCCCTGTTTATTGTGGTGACAAGGTTTAGGTCCCTAGAGCATGTAGGTTCATAGGTTCATAGGTAGGTACTAGGCTATCTGCCCAGGGGCATTTATAAGCCTAGCCAGAATGTGTTGGCTTTCTCCTCCCTTTTAAATTAGTTTCCTGGGCCTCTGTCTAGCAGGACCACGGAAGTGATCCCAGAGGTAAATTTACAATTTCCCATCCACTCGTCAAGATTCCTCTTGAAGAGAGTCTACGAGGCGCTCTGCCTAACATCAACTGGGATTTTATTCCAGAGTGAGGGAAGTCTCTGGGACAGGAATCTATCCCTCCAGCACGTCCTGTTTATTGCTTTGCTGAGGTTTAATTCACTGGAGTGTGTGGCTCTAAGAGATTTGTTTTTCTTGAGGTGGAGCATGTCCATTAATTCTGGGTTGGACATGGCCTTATACATCAGGCATAGATCACCTCTGAGCAGGCAGCAAGCAACCAAGTAGAGCTGGAATTTCTTTAGTCGAGCTGCATAGGGCATTTCTTTGAGGTCCATGATCCTCTTGGTGAGGTACTTCTGTGGTCTTACCAGCTGTTGCATGTGCCATTTAAGGTACATACCAAATGGGGCATTGTACTCTATTATGGGCCTAATGAATGATGAGTAGAGGGGCACAATGACCTCTCTTGATCTAGAGGTGAACCCTTTTGTGATTAGGTGGGCTACATAGAAGGAATATGTAACCACTTTGGTAATGTGATTATCAAAGGAGAGGTTACTGTCTACCTGGGTCCCCAGGTCCCTAATTACATTTTCTGTACCTAGTGAATTACCACCTATGTGGTAATTCATGGGCACTTTGTTTTTTCCAAAGGGGATGACTATGCATTTTTTGGCATTCAGCATGAGGCCATGGTTTTGACACCAGGTATCTGTCTCTGTAAGACCCTTCTGGAGGATGTCTGTGTCAGCCAGAGAGTCAATTATAGCCCCCAGTTTGCAGTCATCTGCGAACTTGGTCAGCCATAGTCCTCCCGTGCTTGCCTGTACCTCAGAGAAGTATATACTGAACAGGAGGGGTCCCAGGACCGAGACCTGTGTGATGCCACTTGTGACTGGTTTAGAGTCAGACATGGCACCTGCAACTCTGACCATGTGTGTTCTATCTGTGGGCCAGTTGGCCACCCATCTCGTGACATAATGGTTAATGTTCAAGCTGGTAGGAGGCAGGATCTGCCTTTAACAAAGCTGAACTGGGTAGGGTCCAGTGTCTGGAGCTTCCCTATGTCTCTGTTTATGAGTTCCATGATAATTCGCTCCATAGCTTTGCAGACCAGGCTGGTCAGGCTTATAGGGAGATAGTTCCCAGGTACTGTTGTGGCATCACCTTTGTGGAACGGGATGACTGTTGCTGCACGCCATTCTTTGGGTACATAGCCTGTGGTAAGGCTCAATGTGAGCAGTGAATTTATGTGAGGGTTTAGTTCCTTTTGGAGCTCGTGTAATATGCAGCCTGGGACACGATCCAGTCCCCTTGATGCTGTGTTCTTAGCTTTGGAGAGGGCTGTTTTTACCTGCATGTCCGTGATGTCTGGGGCTCTGCATTCTTCTGGGATGGACACAGGGCCTTTTGGGGGTGGGGGGTGAAGTTTGCACTAAACTTGTCTGCCAGGATGTTGGCAATGTCAGTTGGTTCAGTGTATTTTTTTGCCATTTTTCAGTAGCTCAAAGCATATCTGAGAGTTGCCACCTAAATGTTTGATATAGATAAAGAAGGCTTTGTGGTTATCTTTAGATTCCTTGGCAATTTTTCTTTAGAAACTGGCCTTGGATGATTTTATGAGCGATCATAGTTTTTTGCTAATAATGATCAGTGATGCCTTTTTGGAATTTTGCTCTATCATGTAGTAGTTTCCTCCTTCTGTTGTATAACTTATTTATGGCCAAGGACCACCAGACTGGTTTCCTCTTTTTGGAGGAGTGAGTCTTGGTTTTACTCGGGATGGCTCGATCCATGTATCCCTGTAGATGCTCATATAATGCACTTGTAAAGGATTCTGCAGATTGGATAGCATTATCCTGTAGCAAGGAGGCTTTGAAACTTTCCACTTTGGTCTTGAGAAGTGTGAAGTTTGCTTTTGAAAAGTTTTTTTCAAAGTGGTTTCCTTGACTGGGGGTGGGATCGGGATGTGGATGTCCAGTGTGATTACTTTATGATCTGATCTTACCAGTGAGGGGTTTACCTCTGGTGTGGAACACTGATCTCCCATGTTGGTGATGATCAGGTCCAGTAAGTTGTCACCTCTAGTGGGTGTGATGACCAGCTGTTCCAGGGCGTTTGATTTTATAAACTCTAGGAAGCATTGGGCAAAGGAGTTTGTACTTGAGTAATTCTCCCAGTCAATGTTTGGGTAGTTGAAATCTCCTAATATCATGGTGTTTGGTAGGATCTTTATATTTTCCAGTGTTCTCAGGAATGCTGAGTGAGGGTCCTGAGACAAGGTAGGTGATCTGTTGCAGGCTACGATCTGATAAGCAGCTTTGCCCACTGTTAGTTGCACTTGGATGGTCTCCGAGGCCTTGTGCTGTGCCACTAACCTAGAGGTGCGGGTATCCTTTATGAAAATGGATACACCCCTCCTTTTGTATTTTGGTCCGGATTTTGGGGCCAAAGCTCAGAGAGATTGGGAGTTCTTTAAGTGGAGCATGTCCAACAGCTCTGTGTTTGACATAGCTTTGTATGTTAGGCAGAGATCACCTCTGAGTAGGCGATATGCGACAGAGTAAAGCTGGAGTGTTTTGAGACGGTCTGTGTAGAGCATGTATTTGAGGCCGCTAATCCTCTTTGTGAGGTATTTCTACGGTCTTTCCAGTTGTTGTAGATGTCTTGTGAAGTACATACCAAAAAAGGCATTGTACTCTATAATGGATCTAATGAGTGATGAGTAGAGGGGAACAATGACCACTTTTTTTCTGCATGAAAAACCTTATGTGATGAGGTGTGCCATGTAGAAGGATTTCCTGACTATTGTGGCAATGTGATTATCAAAGGAGAGTCTACAGACCACCTGTGTCCCAAGGTTTCTAATCACACTTTCAGTGTTAAGTATACTACCGCCTATGTTGTAGTTCATGGGTACAGAGATTTTACCAAAGGGGATGACAATGCACTTTTTGGCATTGAGCTTGAGGTCATGGCTTTGACACCAGGCATCTGTCTCAGTGAGGCCCTTTTGTAGGATGTCTACATTGTTAGTAGTTTTGATTATGGCTCCTAGTTTGCAGTCATCTGGGAACTTCATTAGCTAAAGTCCTTCTGTGTTAGCCTGTACTTCAGGGAAGTAGATACCAAACAGGACAGGACACAGGACTGAACCCTGTGGTACTCCACTTGTCACTGGTCTGAAGTCGGACTTGGAGTCTGCTACTTTCACAGTGTGAGTTCTGTCAGTCATCCAGTTGGCAACCCATCTTGTGACATATGGATTTATACCTAGTTTAGTGAGTTTATCTATAATTCCAGAGTGGGGGATGATGTCGAAAGCCTTGGCAAGATCTAGATAGGCTGTGTGAACCACCTTACCCTTGTCTATGGCTTTGGTGACTGCTTCGAAGAAGTCTATCAGGTTTAGAGGACATGATCTGCCTTTTACAAACCTGAAATGGTTGTAGTCCAGACTTTGGAGATTGCCAATGTCTTTGTTTATAAGTTCCATGATGATACGTTCCATGGCCCTGCAGACCAGGCTCATCAGGCTAATGGGTTGCTAGTTGCTGGGGTCCATGGTGGCTCCCCCCTTGTGTAGTGGGATAATCGTCGCTGTGTGCCATTCAGCAGGCACAAAGCCTGAGGTGAGGCTATGATTAAACATGGTACTTAGGTGTGTTGCCAGTTCATTCTGTAGTTCATGTAAAATGCAGCCTGGGATGTTATCTGGTCCCATGGATGCTGTGTTCCTGGCTTTGGAGAGTGGTTTTTACCTGTGCAGCCATGATGACAACAACTTTGCATTCATCCAGTATAGAGATGGGCTCTTTCATGGGTGAGAGGGGGGTAAAGTTAGCACTGATCCGATCTGCCAGGATGTTGACAATATCAGTTGGGTCTGTATATTTAGTGTCATTGTGCTGTAACTTAGAACAGATCTGAGTGTTGCCATTGTGATTCTTGACATAGATATAAAATGCTTTGTGGTTGTCTTTAGAATGAGTGGCAATTTTGTTTTCATAACTAGCTTTGGAGGATTTTATCAGGGATCGCAACTTCTTACTGAGGCTGACCAGGGAGCTCCTCCACTCATGGGTTTTGCCCTCTTTTGCAAAAGTTTCTTCCTTCTGTTGTACAGTTTGTTTATGGCAGGGGACCACCAGATTGGCTTCCTTTTCTTGGAGGATAGTGACTTGGTTCTGTTTGGGATCGCATGATCCATGCACTCATGTAAGTGCTTATAAAGTGCAATTGTGTAGGATTCAGTAGTCGTAGCTGTATTGTCCATCTGCATGGGTGTACTGAAGCTCACCACTTCTGTCTTAAGAATCATGAAGTTGTCTTTGGAGATATTTTTTAACATGGTTTCCTTAATGGGGGGTGGGGGCAGAATGTGGATATGTAGGGTAATTAGCTTATTGTCAGATCAGACCAATGAGGCGTTGACATCAGGTGTGGAACACCAGTCACTCAGGACAAAGCAAACCCGGTAACCGACACAAATAATCACAAAGTGAGCTAAATGCTACTCATTGCCAGAAGTCTCAGCCTCCAGATGCACACACTTGAGGCACTTCTCAGTATGGAGAATATTGATATCTGTGCAGTAACAGAAACCAAGTTCAAGGCTCCAGAGAGCACACCAGCACTATCAGGATACTACTCATTCCATACATTCCAGCATCAGAACCTGGATCATAGCACATAGGGTGGGGATGTATCCATATTCATCAAGGATACCTTCACCCCTCTCTACATGCTCTCTACAGTATATGTACCCACAGAATGTTGCACAGCAACGTTCTTCCCCCTCCACACGGGTGGGGCCACAAAAGACCCTTGGCATTCACTCTCTATGAACCTGATGAGTCTGATCTGCAAAGCAATGGAGCCAATCATAATGGGAGTCAACAATAAAGACATTGGGAACCTTCACATAGTTGAGCAAACCCGGTTTGGCTTCATCAAATGCAGATTATGCCTCCTGAACTGGGTGGATTTCTTTAAGACAGTTATCCAGGCTACAGATGATTGAAATGAGCTCCACACAGCCTACCTATACCTCGCTAAGGCCTTTGACACCATTCCCCAGTCAGGTATCATAGATGAACTCACCAACCTGGGCATGAATCCATACATCACAAGATGGATTGCAAATTGGCCCACAGATAGATCCCACAAATTAAGAGTTGCTGGCTACATGTCAGACCCTACACAGGTAACAACTGGTGTCCCCCAGGGTTCAGTCCTGGGGTCCCTCCTGTTCGGTATAGACTTCTCAAAAGTACATGCCAACACAGGAGGGTTGTGGTTGACTAAGTTTGCTGGGAACTGTAAAGTGTTTGCCATAACAGATTCCCCGGATGACACAAATATTCTCCAGAAGGGACTCTATGAGACAGACGTGTGGTGTCAGAATCATGGCCTCAAGCTCAATGTGGAAGAATGCATAGGAATCCCCTTTGGTGAAAACAAAGTACCCACAAACTACCACATAGGTGTTACCCCTTTAAAACTGACAAGGTAATAAGGCATCTGGGGACACAAGTAGATAATCATCTTTCCTTTGACAACCATGTTGCCAAAGTGAATGGGAAATCCTATGTGGCCCACCTAATCAACAAAGGGTTTGCATCAGGATCAAAAGAGGTAGTGGTGGCTCTCTACTCTTAAGTCATCAGACCCATCATTGAGTACAATGCACCATTTTGGATGTACTCAACTAAGCATATCCAGCAGCTGTAGAGACCACAGAGGTACCTCACCAAGAGGATTACTGGCCTCAAACCATTGTTTTATGCAACACAACTGGTAAAACTAAATCTGTTCTCCGTTGTGTACCACCTACTCAGAGGCACACTGTGCCTAACATACAGAGCCATGTCTAACACATAACTGTTGAACATGCTCCATCTACAGATAACACAACTGAGTAGAACTACACACTCCAGGGATACGAACCACATCACAACAATGAATACAACATGCTGGTGGGATAGAATACCATCCCGGACACTTGCCTTATTGTGGAACAGAGTCCCAATGTACATCAGACAGAACCCCTCACTGACACTCTTCAATAGGAATCTTGATGAGTGGATGGGAAACAGACAATTCACGCCAGGCATCACATCAGCAGCCCCACTAGAAAGGAGCTTAGGGTACTAACTATTAGAACTAGGGCTTGGGAGACTACCCAATGGGGTGGTGAAAGCTGCACAACTTGCCTAGGCTAATATAGGCCTTCATGAAGAAAGTCTACTACATACCTATGAACCTATGTGACAGGTACATGTCTACAGATAGTAGATGTGCACTTCATTGTACAGTCATGTTGTACAGCAGGCACATGGACCACATAGACTGTAATGCTTACAGATACTGTTGGCTGTTATGTACAGTGGATGAGATGTGCACCTCATGTCTTTTGTGCCCTTGGGATGTGTGTTGGGTGGGAGAGTCCTGGATGGCTCCCTGTCATGGTCACCCTCTTACACACATCTCTGCCCATCCATCTTTGGCTTGTTATAC
The DNA here is from genome assembly GCF_019279795.1 of Protopterus annectens. NCBI lineage: Eukaryota > Metazoa > Chordata > Ceratodontiformes > Protopteridae > Protopterus > Protopterus annectens. The sequence continues at coordinate 1,012,338,517 of NC_056739.1, read as the reverse complement.
TGTGTTCCCCCTATATATATATATATATATATATATATATATATATATATATATATATATATATATATAGGTACATAGGTAGGTAATAGGCTATCTGCCTGAAGGCATATATTAGTATGGCCAGAGTGTGCAGCTATCACCACACATGGGGTTAGTTCCCTAGGCCTCTGTGTAGTAGAGCTGATGAAGTGATCCATGGTGTGACAGTTCAGTTTCACATGCACTCATCAAGGCTCCTCTGGAAGAGTGTCAGTTAGGGACTCAGCTTAATGTAGGTTGGGAGCCTGTTCCAAAGCAAGGGAAGTCTGTGAGTTAGTAATATATCCCTCCAACATGTTCTCTTTATTGTTGTGATGATGATATCCCTAGAGCATGTGGCACAGTGAGCTTGGGTTTACTTCAGATAGCGCATGTACATCAGTTCTGCATTGGACATGGACCTGTCTGTTGGGCAGAGATCGCCTGAGTAGACAGTATGCAACAGAGTACAGATTGAGTTAAATTCAGTCTTGTTGCATGGGGCAACTGATTGAGGCCAGTAATCCTCCTGTTGAAGTACTTCAGTGGTCTTTCCAGCTGCTGAAGGTGCCTAGTCAGATTCATCGCAAGTGTGCCGTGGAACTCTCTGATGGGTCTGATGACTGATGAGTAAAGGGAACCTCCTTTAACCTACATGCAAAGACCTTGGCAATTTGTGGGAACACATAGCATGATTTTCTAACCACTTTGTGAATGTGTTTCTGGAAGTAGAGATGACTATCCACATGTGTCCATAGATCCCTTATTATTACCTTCAAATTTAGGGTGTTGGCACCTATGTGGTATTTGTATGACTGTAGCTCAAGGCCATCATTTTGACACCACATCTGTCTGACTGAGACCCTTTTTAAGGATGTCTCTGTTGTCCCAAACATCGAATTATGACAATCTTTTTGCAGCCATCCACAAACTTTGCTAAATATAGCCCTCGTGTGTTTGACTGTATTTCTGAAAATTATACACCAGACAGGAGGGGTCCCAGGACTGAGCCATGGGGGACAGCAGTTGCTACCAGCTTGAGCAGGAGACCACAATTCTTACCTTGTGGGATCTATCTGTGCCCCAGTTGGCAATCCATCAGATGACATATGTGTTTATGCACAGGTTGTTGATTTTGTGGATGCGACATGTGTGTGGGATGTTGGAAAAGGACTTTTCAAGGTCTATGTAGGCCGTGTGAGCTCATTTCATTGATGTATGTCCTGGGTGACTGCCTTGAAAACTGTCTAGCAGGTTTAGGAACCATGATCTGCCCCTGACTAAACCACAATAGGTAGGGTTGGGTGTTTGTAGGCTCCCAATAGCTCTGTTAATGAGTTCCATAATGATGGACTCCATGACCTTGCAGATCAGGCTTATTAGGCTTATAAGACTATAGTTCCCATGGTCTGTTGTGCACCAACACTTGTGGAGTGTGCCAAACGTTGCTGAAACCCATTCAACAGTTTCATATCCTGTACAGAGGGTGAGTCGCAACAGACTGTTCAGGTGCAGGGTCTATTTGTTTTGGAGTTCACATATGACACAGCCAGGGAAACCCTGTCATCCCACAGACGCAGTGTTTTTTTAGGTTTGGATAGAGCTGTTTAACCATTGTATATGTGATTTCTGGGTTTTTGCAATCTCCAGGTATGGTAATGGGTCCTTTTGTCAGTGAGAGGGGGGTAAATATGTATGAACCTGTCTGAAAATATGTTGGCAATGTCAGTAATGTACATGTATTCATTTACATTTTGCACTGACTCAGAACATATATGAGTTTACGTTGATATTTATGACATAGCAAAAGAAAGATCCATGGTTCTCTATGGACTCTTTGGCAATATGTTTGCCAGAACATGGCTTGGATAATGTTAGGAGTGCTCATTGTTTCTTGATGATACTGATCAGAGATTTATTGATCTTCTTTGCATTTTCACTTTCATTGAACAACTTAAGTACTTGTAGTACATAGTTTGATTATGACAGGGGTCCAATATATTATATGGGTCTGTTTTCATATCACTGTGTGTGCAAGGCAGGATTGGTGAATAGTGACAAGTGTCTGGAGTAAGAACTGCAACTGCCAGATATGTGTGGCCCACTGCTGTACTCAGACATGGCCTAAGTGTGTGAGCATGCCCAGTATGACCTTTCAGTATGTTGTTGACTGACATTTGCTTCATTTGTTTGTGTGTGAGCATGCCCAGTATGACCTTTCAGTATGTTGCTGACTGAAATTTGCTAAATGTGTTTTAGTGTGTGAGCATGCCCACTATGGGCATATATACTATATGTGTGTGAAAAATCAAGTTGGTTTTCACTTCAGCGCTCACCTTTTTGTTGTACATTGACAGGAAGCACGCTGTGCCTGCAGAGCTTCCATGAGTCAATTTGCATAGACTTATCAACATTTCTACATACAGGGGGGACAGCTATTATTTGTACATTTCTACCTGGGGGCACACCTGATTGTTACTGTGGGTGTACATAGGATGAGGGGTACACCTGACACTTATACACATTTGCTAGGCCTGCACTGCTATGTCAGGTACTCCATTTCAGTCTGTACTGTTGTCTATCGTACTGGCTTGAGGCATACCACTGTACTACAGACCTTAGCTTCCAATTACATGCATATTAGTTTGTGACTTCATAGCCTACCCAACCCACATCACACTGCCTGGCCTGCTGTTATCTGTCTGCATAGGCCTGGGGGGAGGTTACTCATATGCCTCTTCAGAGGGCAGGATACAGCATTTGTTTGTGTTTGTGTTTGTCTACAATTGTCCTGCTGGCTGTGACTGTTAGGTATGTGACCCCCCCCAACTGGTATGTGTGAGTGACTTAAGTTGTGTCTGTGCCAGTGAAATGCTGTCATGGCTTAGTGGTTCAGTACTGTGACTATAGTGCACAGTATCCTGAGTCAGACCTGACTGGTTAAGGAGCAGTAAAGCAGGTGTGACCGTGTTTACCCAACTTTGCTCGACTTTGCTCGACTTTGCCCAATGTTGCCCAACTTTGCACAATGTTGCCCGACATTGCCCGACATTGCGCTGGTTAGCGTGGTGCACAGCTATGCCCAATTGTATTTAAATATGCTCAATACTGGTAAATTTTGCTTAGCAGTGCTTTATATTGCTTAAAATAGGGACTCATGCCTCAGGTGGTGCTGCAGGGCTGCCTATGTTGGATGCACATATTACAGTCCCTATACATGTTTGAAAACAGGTAGTGTCAAGTTAGGCAGCCCTTTTACTGTATGTGTGAGTCAGAGAGAGGTGTAATTTCCAGGGTTCCTACTGAGTCAGTGGATGTGCTATGCGTTGCCTCTTTGCCAAGGCCAGGGCATACTGGGCACGCCTCCTTCTGCCTACTAGGGCAGGCTCAGGTTGTTCCTCCTCTGAGTCACGCTGTGCCTGTGCAGGCCTTGGCAATGGTGGGGGGCTGTTTGTCCCTCCCCATGCTGTTCCTGCTGCAGCTGTTTTCGCAGGATCATATTGTGTAGCATGGCACATACCATGACAATCTGGGTACATGTAGTTGGTGAGTACAGCAAGGCTCCACCAGATGTGTCCAGGCACCAGAACCGTGACTTGAGCATCCCAAACACATGCTCAATTATGTTTCTTGTTTGTGCATGTGCCTCATTATGGAGTTCTTGTTCGGGTGTGTGTGCTTTTCTGATGGGTGTCATCAACCACGGCTCCAGTGCGTATCCAGCATCCCCTACTAGGTGACCATCAGGGATGTCCCCATTGGCAAATCTCTGGTACAGCTGCATCAGATGCCAGATGTGGGAATCGTGATATCTTCCAGGGCAGCCAGCACACACATTCATTATTATGCCCTGGGCATCGCACACGACCTGGCAGTTGATGGAGGAGAAGCCCTTGCTGTTGATGTAGACCCTACTCCGCTCACCGGGTGGTGCTTTGATGTGTATGTGTGTGCAGTCTATTGCACCCACTACCTCAGGGTATTCTGCTATTTGGTGGAAAAGATGCATATTGCTGGCCAATGCCTCAGGAATTGGGGAAACATACGTGCTCACCGACATGTGCTGACATGGCATCCAAGAACTGGTGCAGTACCTGGATGCTGATGCTTGTGAAATCCCCATCATATCACCACTTGATCTCTGGAAGGTACCTGTAGCTAGTATTCTTAGGCCAACACATACCTTGCTATCCACTGGGATGGGTTCCCCTCTGTTGGTTCTGTGTGTGAGGCGTGGCCGGCACAGCTCAACAATTTGCTGCAGGAGGTCTCTGTCCACCCTATAGCGCTCCACTATCTCCAGCTCATGTAGCCCCTGGTAGGTTACCCTGGGTCTGTACACTCTTCTCCGTCTCCTCAATGTGGGTTGCTCAGCAGCATTCACAACATCACCATCCTCAGCACCTTGCACATGTTGGTTTATGATAGCAAGAGCAGCTCCTAACATTTTGTCTGACTTTAAAGTTTGTAGGCTTTCCCTCTTTGTATACTGCAGTGTTGCAGAGTTCTTTGGAAAAAACAGGGAAGAATGCTGTTTATAGAGTTTAAAGTGCTGTGCTGGGCTGGGCTAGTCTGCTACCTGTGTAATTGGCTGATTCTGATATATTTCACCTGGCAGCTCTGCTAGTTCTCCTTGGTTAACTTACTACTACTTCTTTTCCTTCATTTTCCCTTTCTGTTTCCGCCCAGGGCAGCGCCATGCAAACAAGCGCAAATGCGCGCACACGAGCGCACACACATGCACATGCTGTGTGCACGTTTGCAAGAAATGTCAGATATATTCACGGCATTTACCTTTGGTTTCTGGTTTTCAAAAAGAACAACTGTAGACACGCCTCTTGCAATCCTGAGCAACTATGGGCAAACACAAGACACTGTGCTCCAATAAGCTTACAGCCTTTCTGACACACCCCCTCATGATGTTACCTATATTCTACTCTACTACTCACCTACTCCTACACTTACACTCTTGAGACATGGCTCACATGTTGGGGAAAATTGGGATTCACTATCCTTATCCTCATTTGCATAGGATTGCCTACTAATGCATGGTTACATCTCTCACACTGAGCTTCCCCCCCTTAGCAACCACTACTCAGTGGCCATGTTGTCTTCAGCCTGCCATTCACCTGCATGGCAGGATAAGCTATTTTAGTGAAAATGGCTATTTTTAGCTATTTTTAAATTATTTTCTTGTTTTTAAAGCGCCACACGTTTGCACGGTGCTGTGCTACGGTTAAACATCGGAGATCGGGGGAAAAAAAAGTTAGAGTTTGATAATTTTAAACATTTATAAATGTCAATGGCCTTATATTTGGCCATTGGCATGCTTCCTCAACTGTATGCATCCTTTATTTGGAGCTGTCATAGCTCCGTTAGCTATTTGCAGAACGGTACTCCGTTACCAACGGAGTACATTTCTGCAGATAACACTAATCTTCCACAGACAGGTTAGTGTTTCCTGGATTGCAAATTTACTTCATTTGCATAGCTTTCAGCAGCAAATGAGGTAATTTGCATACCATGACGCTGTCCGTGCAAGACTAGCTTAAGCAGCTCTCTTGCACGCCCCTGCTGGCTGTACCTGGATCGCACGGCAGATATATTGCCTCTGCGAGCTCCTACACTCTTCTTGCACTCTGCGCAAGTTTTCGTAAATCTGACCCATTCATTATTTATATAATTTCAAGTTATTTGGAGCAAGGGAGTGGTTACAGAGGGTTGTTCTGTTAAAAGCAATAAAATCATTAAACTCATTCCTTTAACCGAGTCCCCCTTTCCCCTTCCCACCATAGTGTAAACTGAGACACTGCTACCTTAGAACTGAAACTAAAAAGCTAGAGACAAATTAAAATATATAATATATGAATAGCTTATTAAGGCCAACTTACTAATCCAAACTTTATTAAGAAACCAACTCACTAACAAACTGACTAATTAACTAACAAAAAATTCTACCACTAGACATCTATTAGAATAAATATTAATACTTTTATTAGGTTTGTGTGTAAAAAATGTCAAAATATTAATGAAGATGTGTATATATCCACAAGTAAACAGCTAAGTAGGCTAAAAACCATAGCTATATTTGCTATGGTGGAAATATAGCAAAAAATGTAAAAAATAAAGCATTAAAGCCCTGGGGATCTGTTCAAGTGTGGCATCTAAGAAAGCACTTAGTCTGAATGAGTAAAAGTATTAAAAAACAGCACCAATGTCAGTTACTTTCATTGTAAAATATTTACAATGTTTGATATGTTTATAACAACATTAGCATACATAATATTAGCATCTAATATCAGCATCAATCAGTCCCATATCAGACTTTTAATAATCTTTTAAACTGTGGTGTAGTTTTCTGAGTTCTAGTATGCTTTTTATGGAGCAATAATAAAGCAAAAGTTTTCTAAAAGAGTTAAGCTTCAGCTGCCACAGTAGTTCACATTTTTCTAAACGATTAGGGATGTCTCCTCCCAGTTTTAAAAGTTCTGCACAATCAATAATTTAAAAATTAAAGCTAGTGTGTCTTTTGTGAAGCTGCAAGTGGCAAACCAGTACACTATTCTTGTACTTAGCTCTTATTTCAGAAAGATGGCCAGAAATCCTTTTAAGTATGTTGAGCATTTTCCCCACATAAAATGCTTCATAGTCATTGCAGCTTGCCCTGTAAACCACCTGTATTGAGTTACAGTCGCTTGCTGTGTTTGTTTTAATCAGTTTCTTTAAATAAGAGCAAAAAAGCATGTCTCCCTTGTGTATATGACAAAAAACGCAGTTGGTTCCATACTTATTGGTGCATTCCAAGGATGTCCATTAGATGCAAGTTTTCAGTAATTATGGCCCAATTCTTTCTTATGATATTAATGATGCTGTGATAGTCCAAAATAAAAACTATGATACAACTGTCTTTAGATTTGTTGTGCATAGATTTCTATCAGAACTGTTAAGAGCTGGTGAACTTGTACTTTCTAGTGCAATTATAGGTTCCAGAATGCTTCTTACAATACTGTGTTCATATGCCCTCACCAAAAAATCATTTTCAAGACATTTAAGTTCTAAAGGAAGGGTTCCATTTTCATGGTGATCCCCACCAACCTGTATCCCTGGGTCTTGACAACATTATATTTTGTCATGGTGGGATGGAGACTCGTATTAGGTAGCAGTAGGTTTACTTTGGTAGGTTTTCTGTAAAGATCTGTGTCCATTTTATCTTGGACCAAGTCTTTAGTAACCTGCATATCTAAGAAGACTGCATGGGTGAGGGTGTGGGACAAGGTGAAATGCAGGAAGCTGATGGTTTGATCTAGATAGTTGAAAAAATCTTCTAATTTAGCACTGTCTTTTTTCCACACAATAAAGATGTCATCAATAAAGCGCAGATGCACTGTGGTATGTTGCATGTATCCCCTGTTGTTAAAAACATAATCCTCCTGCCACTTGCCTAGGGGTATGTTGGCTAGGCTAGGGACCATAGCTGCCCCCATGGCTATACCAGTCTTTTATTTATAGTAATTTTCATTAAATGTAAAAAAAAATTCTAGCTAAGCATCATATGTAAATGTTTACCTGTTCTTTCATGTTGTGCTGGTGTGCTATTGTTTTTTTTCCTGTATGAATCAATCACTTTTTCAATGCAGTATTTATGGGGAAGTACAGTATATAATGATTCAACATCTGTTGTTAATAAAATGCTATCAGCATCAGTTGCCACATTTTTTTTATTTCCCTTAAAAAATCATTAGTCTTTTATGTGTGAAATGTTCTTCTCAGTCAGAGGTTGCAACAGAAAATCCGGGTAAATGGCAGCAGCTTTGGTCAGGGACCCTTTGATTCCCTCGGACATAATTTGCCTAATGTGTAACACTGAATATGTCACTTAACTAGACAGTGCTTGGGGACCACTGGGAATTTGGGCTGACCACCTTAGTAGTTCTCTGATCTGCAAGCCTCGTAACTACCTACTTATGAGCTTATGATCATATTTGGTGATTAAGATTCCTCACAGAAGTCACCCTTATGCAAGTACCTTAAAACATCAATCTCCCAACTATCACTAGGGAACAAGTATTAATGCACTCTCCATGGCCAAACATGGCATCAATTTACATCAGTATAATATATCGGTATATGCTCAATAGCATGAAGCATGACCTATTGAGGACACTGGAATCATTATTTAACCATAGCCAACAGACAGGTTTCATGCCAGGTGAATGGAGGACTGCAACTTTCATCCATCTGCACATGGACAGGCCATCTATAGACCTGGGTAACTACAAACCCATAAATCTGACTAGTCCTATATGCAAAGCCGTGGGAAGAAATATCATGGAAATGATAAACAATGGCATAGAAAATCGTCAGACCCTTGATCCAACACAGTTTGATTTCAACAAGGTCAGATCATGCCTACTGAATCTGGTGGACTTTTTGACAAGAGTATTAAAGCAATTTATAGGCAAAAAGGTGCATACTGTCTACCTTTAATTGGCCAAAGCAATATGACACAATTTCCCACTTGGACATTGTAGACAGTCTCTCAAAATTAGCTATAAACAAATATGTCACCCCCTGGATAGCCAACTGCCTCACATATAGGATTCAAGAATAAAGGATAGGGGAGTCCACCTCTACAAAGAGGCCATTCACTAGTAGAGTCTCTCAAGGCTTGGTGCTGGGGTTGCTTCTTTTTCACATCTACTTCTTTGGAATAAAGGCCAGTGTCAAGGGCCTCTGGATAACCAAATTTGAGATTGATGACTATGCACAGTCATAGGTACTCCCAGTGATGCAAACACCCTCCAAGAAGGCCTGACACAGACTATTAACTGGTGCTGGAGCCACTGTATAAAACTCAATGCCAAAACATGCATAATAGTATCTTTTCAGAAGACACCTACCCCTGGAAACTCTGCGTATATAGTACACCCTTAAGAGTAGATCTAGTGGTCAGGGATTTGGGAACGCATGTATACAGTAATCTACCATGTGACCATCATGTGTTTATGGTATGGTCATAAGGAAATCATTCTATGTTGTAAAACTTATAAGCAAGGGTATGGCATCCAAGAATGACCTTCTTCTGCTGTACTCTGCACTCATCATCCAGTCACTGAGTACAATACTCCTTCTGTGTGTACCTGACCAGGTACATATACCATTTGGCAGATACCCAATAGTTCCTCACAAAAAGAATACAGGGCATAAACAGTATGTTCTTTGTGGACCATCTCAAATCCATTTCCCTATACTCTGTCTCCTACAGACTTCTGAGAGGTGCTGAATGCCTGGCCTACAACTCATCCACTAATTCTGATCTTGTGGATCTGTTGCACATCTCAGAAACAAGTAGCATCATAATTACCTGATCCAGAACCCTAAACATCCTCTACAACATGAATAGGAAGCGTCTCAGGGAGAGATATGTGTCTCAGAGACTACCCTTCGTTGGAGCAGGCTTCCCATCCATGTGAAGCAGAGTTCTTCCCTAACCTGATTAAAGCATAACTTGGACCTGTAAATGTGGAATCTGAACTTAACCTCTGGTCTGCCACCTATGTCTCTAGTAGACCAGAGGCAGCCAGCAAATGCTTTACCAACCATGCACCTGTGATTTTAACATTGCAAATACACTTCTGTGCTTAGAAGGGTGAACTACATTCCAGAAAAAAACAATGACCATTTCTCACTGTTTTTATTCAACAAGACATGGTGAGGGCAGTCAAAAATAAAGCACTGCACAATACTTTTTCTAGAGCAATTGCTCTGTGTGCTATGAAGGATAGATTCTAAGATGGCTACAGGGATACAGTGGTGTGAAGCTTGTGGAAAATACCACTACAGTAGTCTTCTGTATAACACTGTATGCAAATCTGGAAGGCATGGCTTGTGGCTAATTAATTATCCATGTGCTCTAACCCAGGTCTTTAATCTGCAATTGAAATAACATTGCAGAGTGATTCAATGACATCATTTTGGAGCACAGCAGTGGTAGTGAATGCAGTGTTTCATTGGATTCACCCACTCTGTCTACGGTAGCAGCAGTGCATTTAGCAGGTATATAGTGCAAAACTGTGTGTGAGTGTCTCTCTTTCTCTCTCTGTAGGTGACTGTGCAACAGAGTTGCAAGGGTGGTAGTCGAGAGGAACACTAATAAAGTTTTATTCACACCAAGTGTTTGATTCAAAGGACCCACCAGCGAGCTTTTGCAACATGTGTCTCTTGCATATTTCTGAATCACTACTTAGCTTCATGCTGATATTAGAGCACAGCATTGCAACTGTTGTTGTGATGGAGTTAACATCCTGAATACCACCCTGTGTGATGGAAGATGGCAGGGAGCTTACTTCCTTTGAAGCACTTTGATGTTCCTGCATATGGAGTGTTGCATAAATCTGCCATTTATCACTTTTACAGCTGGCAGACAAAAGTTGCTTGCTTGCTAAAAAAGTTATAGTTACAGAAGGGTGTATATTACGTTATCAAACTTTTAAAAATTCGAACGTCATATAGTTGGCACCATGTGATTGAACTTTTAAAAGTTTGAACGTTTCAACGGAGATCTCCATACAGTGCGGAATTGGAAGATTTCCCTTTCCTGCACTGTAGTGCAATCTCGGAGTTGGTATATTTAAAGAGTGTGGGGGGGTACAGCCCCATCCCATGTGGGGGTGCAGGGGGGCTTCGCCCCCTGCTTAAAATGGTCAGGTAGTTGTTTTTTTTTTTTTAGCTTTTCACACTTTTAAAAGTTCGATCATATGGCTTCGACTATATGACATTCGAAATTTTAAAAGTTCAATAACGTAATATACACCCATTACAGAAGATTCCAGTTTTCTTTGCAACATGTTCGTGAAATCACTAATTGAAATATTAGTTGGGCAAATTAAAATTTATCTGAATTATTCAGTACTGTTAGTACAGTAAAAGAACATACATAAGTATACATTTTTTTAAACAAAATTAGATCACAGAATCTGATTACATCTTATTGATAGTTTTAATAATTTGACATTATATTCTGCTTCATTTTAATTCCTGTCTCTTTTGCCAGAAGATGCATATTTTATCAGTAACTATTGAAGGCTGTACACCAGGTTCCAGCTAGCCAGGATTCTGACTGACAGTTTTGGTTTGATCCCTCATGAAACATGCTTTTATGATACCATTATTGGAATCTGATAAACCCATTCTGAAAAAGTTATTTTTTTAATCCATGCTTATATGGCTATATCCATATCTATATCCATCCATTCATCCTCAACCCCTTTTCCCATTTTGCACATGGGGTTTGAGTGTCACTTAAGCAGTGACAATCGTCGTGGATATCTATCTATCAATATATATATATATATATATATATATATATATATATATATATATACATAGATATATATAGATATATAGATTCGATATAGATATAGATATAGATATATGTAAGACTTTATTGGTTATTAGCTTGTTAACAAAAACTTTTCCTTAAGAGTGTAAATACAAAAAGTACTATATTTCAACCTAGGACTCCTGTATGATCATACTCTAGCTCTTAAGCCCCATACCAAGTTAAACATCCTTTCTTGCTATGGTATGAATTAACAACATCTAATATAGCAAAAAGCAAGAGAAATGTTTTGTTTAAATTACCAGGAAATGTCCGCAACTAAACATCAAAACATTGATTTTACACATACTCTATAGGCCCCTGCCTGAATCCTAAAATTTTCTAGGTAGAAAATAAAAAAGGCTACTTAGTAAATAATATCCTATTGCATTGGGTTATGAGATTTTTACTAATGTCTTCAATCAGATGGTTTGAACTTGCAATCGGATGTTAACTCAACCTGACCATTTCTGCTTGTGACCAGTGACATTTGAAATATAGTTAAGAAAAACAGAAATCACACTTCATTAATTAAGATCCTGGAAATTATATGTCATTGTTACCAGTCATTATTTCTAGTCATCATAATTCCATCAAAATTTATTGGCACATCTGTGTGTCGAAACTGGAACACGATTTTAAATATGAACACAGAATAAAGCAAACTGATAGCTGTAGAAGTTGTAGATGTAAATATAACAAGAAGTAGGAGTTATGGTGAATGATTGTGGCTTAAGTTACCAAATTGCATGAATGAATGACGTTACATTTGTAGTACTGAGACAGTCCAGATTTGGAGATGTTAAAGCATTTTCCTGGTAAAACAGTAAAACAATGTCCTTGCACATGGCTGCATCCCTGGCCAAGCTTTACTACTGTTTATGTTTGTGTCAGCTTGACTGTGGAAAACAGCTCACATGCATTATTTTTAGGACTTGGGACAACAGTTAAGTGACTACTGAAGGTAGTGATCATGGTTTGCCACAACACCCTCAGGGTCTCAGCATCTGGGTAATTGGCAGGCATATCAGTCCCAAGCTAGCAACAACACCAAAAGCAGTGTACCTGCAGAGAGACACTGGAATAATGGAAGAGCTGAGCACACTGGCTGATTTAAATCTAGTCTAAATTTAGCCTGAAAATAAAGAAAGCAGAGGAATGATCTACTAAGTCTTACCCACAACTCAGGTGCTTTAAAGAAATCTGCCTGATTTGGATGGGCATTTGAGCAGTATGTATAGCCAAGTGACCCAATTTCTCGACTTTTCTCGGTTTAATTGTTGAGGTTTACAAATTCTAACACAAGGAAACAGTATCCATTACACTTGATTGAGACTGAAATACTTTTTTGAATAAATGTATAAAAGAGGCTTTTTGATGGGAATTCCTGAGGAGTAATGGGAAACAATTTTTTATAGTTTCAAAAAGAAATTATCCCGGATTAAAATATACTAAATGCTGTCTGAGAAAATTTTTAATGGTGAATCTACTCCTATACAAACCTGTTGGAAAAATAAACAAATGCTGCTTAGATATAATTAACACTACAAAACAGAAATTTATCACTAACTTTGCACTTTTATGGTCTCACTTAAGCTGGACTATTAATCATGCAAAAAATATTTCACTTATAGCACACAAACAGCATCCATATGTTTATGACACTTCATATCCCTTTATTGTCTTGTTGCTGTTCATGATCATCTTTGTTTTACACTGCTTTCAATATTATTGATGTTTTTCACTTGCAGACCTCTAAGTTATAGGAAAATGCATTTTAATAGAAGATATCTGATTCAGTCTGAGTGATTTTGTTCCTATGTTGTTACTTTGTTTTGTTCCTGATTTTGTTTTCAGCATTGTCCTAAACCTTGAGATGAGAAGTATTTTAAACATATTAAAACAAAAGTGTGGAAAAAAAAACAAAGTGAAATTATTTTAACCATTTACTTTTCAAGTAGCCTGCTTGCCTTTTAAAGGATAATAGTTTTCCTCTCACGCTGGCAAGGTTGGGATCTTTAATATCTGGTTATTCTGTTTCTGCTAAGGCAGTATTGGTATCGCTTATGCGACCTACGTGAAAGATTAGGCTTACGCTGTCTCTTAACCCCAAGTCCGCTATCTTGTTTGGGATACTCTGGGTCTATCTGCACTATGTTGTAGCTGTTTTTGTGACCGTGTGCTCACTTATCTTGCCCATTTGTTTAAACTTGGACAGGTTGTTAGTTCAACAACGGAATGGATAACCTTCTTGCCTAGTACATGTTAAATTTGCATGTGAACTCTTGTTTTCTGCATGTCATGACCAATAACTCTGGATATAGGCCATCTCCTTATTAGTATTGAGCTTATAGCATTCACAGCTATTGTAAACTGTGCCACCCACGTGGAATGAGACCAAACATTCTGTCTTGAGTTTTTTTTACTCTAATTACAGCCCTGGAAGCGAACACTTGTTCCTGCAAGTATATGACTATGAATTTGACCAACTTAAAGTTCTCAGTGATTTTACAGCCGAATCGGCTATTTGCAACCGTGCCACCCACGTGGAGCAAGTCGAAACAGTCCGTTGGGTCTTACAATATTTACAGCCATGCAGGCTAATACCCTTTCCTAAAGGCATATGATTGTTGCAACTGTGAATGTGATACTTTTCAAGTGAGTAATGCTTGTACAGCTGAAACGGCTTTTTACAACTACGCCACCCATGAGGAGCTAATCTGAATCCCCTGGGAAACCCTATTTTAGGCTCACAGCCAGGTATGACTGGAAGTGAACATGGTTCACCTGAGAAGCTTGACTGAGTGTACTGTAGTCACTTATTTCATCCTATTAACAGCCTGTAACGATGGTTTGTAGTAGTACCACCATTCTGACTCCTGTTTGAGCATGCCTAAGCTCATATTCTTCCTTTAATTGTTCACTTTACATACGCAGCATTTACTAGCTACCTCCATATTAAATTTTAAAACTGGTAACTACTTGCTGCTCACTAAATCTGCAATGGGTATTTCTTTTGGGACCTGGCACATGATAAAGCTGCTCTATTTAAGCAGCTTCCAGGGAATACTGTCCCCAAGATTTTTAAGGGAATTCATGCTGCACTGCTTGCCATACAAATATCCCTAGGGAGTGGGGATCCTCACATTTAATGCTTAGATTGCACCTACAGGCCATTAGTGGAATAACATATATCCTATCTTGCCTGGATTGCTTAAATGTTGACCTCATTCACTGTATTTTTTGTTCCTTTCCAACTATCCTGAATGCTAGTCCTTTGATTTGTTAGAGACATGCTTAGAATGCCTAAATGTATGTGTCTGCCTCATACTTAAATGTGAACATTGTAATGTATTTGCAACTACCATGAAGGCTATTCCTTTGATATGCTAGAGACATGCTTATATTGCATAAATATATGTACCTACCTCATATTTAAATGTGAATGTTTGAAATGTTGCATTTGTTACTGTTAGTGTATACTACTTATATATATGCTGAATGCTAACTTTTCTCTTCTGTATATTTGTCTACCTTTCTCCACAAAGTACTCAGCTCAACTTTCTCCTGCTCCTAATATAACCACTACCTACCTGATGAGATAAGAATCCCATCCAAAGTCCAGCGACCTCATCTACCAGCTTCTTTTCTCTGCACCCTCTATCAAGGAAGAAAGAAAGTATGTTATGGGCTAAGTCCACATTGTAAATCAGACCCCTGTCTACTACTTGCATCAGGGCTCCAAAGTTTGCAGTGAGCTTGAGCAGCCAGCTTCCCTTTGCCCCTCCTCTCTATCTACCCAAAAGTCAACTCACCTCTACCACTTACCTAAACCATCTCTTACTATACATCTCTTCTACCACAGTTCTACACCAGTTAGCTCCCTTACACACTTACCTACAATACCAGATCTGCCCACTAGGTGTCACCCTTATCCTGTCCATCTTTCACTGCCTCTCTCTGTTCTACCTCTGTAATTTCAACTAATTTCTTATGTCCTTGACCTGATCTTCTTCATACTCACCTTGTGCCCTTTCAGTACTTTACCTCTCTTGCTCTCCTTTTCAGTAGACTCCTGTACCATCTCAGACATTCTCCACTCAGGTCCTACCTTTCTAACCTGTAGCTAACTGCATTGCTGATAGTTTCCTCTCTGTTCTACCTCTGTAATTTCAACTAATTTCTTATGTCCTTGACCTGATCCTCTTCATACTCACCTTGTGCCCTTTCAGTACTTTACCCCTCTTGCTCTCCTTTTCGGTAGACTCCTGTACCATCTCAGACCTTCTCCACTCAGGTCCTACCTTTCTAACATGTAGCTAACTGCATTGCTGATAGTTTTCACTCTAACTTCTATTCCTTTTGTCGATACCTACTCCTTCCGCCCTGTGGGCTCACTCCGCTCCCCTACCCTACCCCCAATTCCCACCCACCCCACTACATCTACATTTATACCCATTTAACCACTCCTACTTCCTCTCTAACATTGAAACTCCACCACGTCCTCTTCCTATCTCCTCCCACTTTCATACAACTCTTACTTCACATCCCTCCCTCCTCCTTACTCAACACCACTACATTGCTTATCAAAACCCTAACATGCTTAAAAAATACTCATCCTTCCCAATTCAACTACTACTCCTCCTGAACCTTACCTACATCTACTATCTTACCCAACCTTATCCCATCACCCACTCACCACTCTTACACACAACCTGCCCTCTCCATACTTCACAATCCAACTTCTCCAACTCAATCTCCCCTGAACTATATCCCTTCAACAACAACCTATGTTTTCATTTCAAACTATTCCCCCCTCCTAAAACCTCATCAACCAGTCTACCCTCCATACCTCCCACTAATCTTTCAACTTATACCTCTCAATCGAAACAATCCAAATACCTCCACTACTTAACTCAACTTCTAACTACCATACTTTTATCTGGTGATATACACCCTAACCCAGGCCCAACCCCCTCCTCCTCAATAACTAAATCCATCCTACTTGCATCTTTTAATGCACAAAGCTTAGCTAACAAAATTCCAAATCTCCATGCCTGGCTACTCCATAACAAACCAGATATCCTAGCTATTTCTGAAACCTGACTAAAAGCTCAGGTAAAAAATGAAGAGATAGTACCACCCAATTACTCTATCATCAGAACAGACAGAACCCAAAACAAAGGTGGTGGAGTGTCTCTAATCTACTCTTCCTCCCTATCCATAACACCCTATAATAAAGCCATTCCAAAGTTTGCTAATGCAGAATTAATACTAGCTCATCTTCAGCTAAACAAACATTGCCTCTCTTTACATTCCCCCTGGAGACAATGTCCCAATACTCAAAGAAATCCTCTCCTGGCTATCAACTAATATCTGTAATGAAACTATAATCATGGGAGACACCAATATTAATTGGTCCTCCATTCAGTCCCCTACTCACCCCCTCAACATCAACCTATACAACTACTCTCAACTCATCAACACCATAACTAGGCCATCCAAAGACTTCACTAGTGGCAACAATTTAGACTGGATTCTAGTCTACCACCCCCACAACTATCCTGACAGTGAAACCCTCCCTGACTCCCTCAGTGACCACCTTCCCATCTTCGCTAGACATCTTCCTTCTCCCTTACTAGCTACTCATACTTACTTAACTACCCGATGCCACAGAAACTTTAACCCAGAAGCTTTCTTTGACACCCTTAAATCACTTAACTGGTACCCTCTAAAAACTCTACCACTCGAAAATGCAATAACTCACTTTAATACTACCTTCCTACATCTCCTAAATAGTCATGTTCCCTTAATAACCAAAAGAATAAAAAGGAAAGCCACCCCCTGGTTAACTTAAAGTA
>NC_056739.1:1012298758-1012313758 GCF_019279795.1 Protopterus annectens | reverse complement strand
CTCATACGTGCATCACAAAACCCCACTTTAAAAATCCTTATCTCAGTAAACTCCAGCTAAAAAGTCAGATGAAGTGTCATCTTGGTAGAGATACTGTTATTAGAAGGGTGATTAATAATGTAATTTGTAAGGTTATGGGCAGGGTTAGGGTTACTGTAAGGGTTAGCACCCATGTGTAAAGTGGAAATGGGGGCTTAACCTGCACCCTCAAATGCTTTGCACATTCACAACAGCTGCTATAACACACTCTTGCACATCTTCACAATGACTACTTTTTCATTCAGGCATTAGTTCTCCTTTACACTTCTGTTTACCTACACTGTGTAAAACGTAATTCAACAAATGAGCTTTGGTAAGAAACCAATTTGTCCAGGGACATCTTCGAGGGAGGGGTTAGATAAATATATTAGGAGTTAAGGGGGGAGGGGGATGAAAGGGTTAAATGGTAATCAGGGATGTTTACGGGTAAATGAGGTAAGGGTAGGGGAGGGGCTTAAGGGGTTTATGCAAGTGTAACTGGGTAGGAAATCCACCTTAAGGCAAGGTCATGTCCCAGGTAGGTATTGTGAAGCAGGTAGGCCTTGGAGGGAATAATGGTAGGAAGTTGGAGGAATTTTTTTATTTTTCTTTTCGCAAGATTGGTAAGTCATCACTTGTTTGCTGTTGCTGGGAGCTATTTTCATTACTAGTAGTATTGTTGGGTTCGGGCTGAATTCAAATGTGTACAGTTAATCTGGAAATATCAGATTTTGCATATTGCTGGTTTGGACTGTGTGACTTAAGGTTTGCAGTTGTCATCTGTGGCCCGGGTTCGGTAGTTATGGATTCTCATTAAGTGGTTGTCATAGTTTGGTTAAGATAGGGTTATTTCATTGAGGGTGTTGGGTTGTGGTGAGAGTGGCTGGGTGAGTAATTGTTCTCATCAGGGCAGAACATGGTAGGTATAGGATTCGGGGTGGGAGCGGGGTTTTTTGGTGGTAAGGATAGGGGCCTGGATTTACTGGTGTGTATATAAAAAAAATAAATAAATAAAAAACAGGCCTTAGTTGTCCATCAGTTAGTTTGAGGGAAATTTCACTCACATACTCTGGAGATAGCGCTTTCTGCAGCGAGTTGTGATGGCACTGGAAACATGTCTTTAGGTTAGTTGTCAGATTATCTCCTGTTCTGTGTCCCCTATGTATGCCTAATTTTTCATGGTGGACAGTGAACTGCACCGTTAAAGTTTCTTCAGTGTCACCCGACACTAGGACCTTCCCTTCACCAAACACACTGAACTTCAACACACCATTGAATGGACTATGCTAGGCCATGGTAGGCTGTTTGTATACTTCTAGGAATGTTAGGGTAGTAGCGTAAAATATTTAAATATTCACTCGTGCCACTTAAAAGCTGAAGTAATTGCAAAGCTGGTGTTGGTCTGATGCAGGGAATTATATCACCGGTGTTTAATAAGGGGAGAGGAGTCTTTTGGTTAGGAAACAGCTTTGGCTGATGATTGGGTTTCTAGCTAAGGAGAATGCCTTTTCACCAGCTGTGAGCTCTACTGACTAAAAGTAGCACACCACTCAGGCTCAGTTAGCACCCAGCTAAGACATTACTCAAAAACATATATATCATGGTTGTGCAGACGCCAGTGCCACAGTTGTCAGTTAAACCATTTAGAATTCTTTTCATATAAGGCCTAGAAGTAGTTTTTGTCAAACAATAGTGAAGATCCAGTAAGGGCAGTCACAGAATAATGACACCCAGTTGGGTTTCAGATGTCAATAGCATTACTATACCTTTTCACAGGCCGGAGTTTGACTCATGTTGCGTTTGCAGAAAATAACTACAGGGGAAAGGATAAATGTTACAGACTCTCTACTCATTAACTGCTTAATGTCAGTGATTAAGCCTATTCATAACTGGTTTTCGGGTGGAATCTGTGAACAGGGCATCTCACTTTTCTTAGGTTATACAATCGTAATTTGGTTTTCATTGGTAAGCTAAGTTAATTAGCCTTCTGAATGTTGTTGTCATTTCCACAGCCTTACATCCCCAAAATAAGGAACAACAGCCCTTATAAGGGAAGCAAATTGGCAAACATGGAATGCATACCAATGGATTCCTTGTGACTTCAGCTGTAAGGTCATAGGATAGTTCAGAAATGCCAGATTTACCCCTTTTATCAGGAGCATCCAAACGTGTGTCAGACCCCTTTCAGTGCAGAATCTCGAGGTTCATGAACTTGCTAAGACCTCAAAAAGAGGTACAATGCTCCTATTGAGGTGCACGTGAGAAGTCTTTTCAAACTTCATTCCCTTTGGAGCATTCATGCTACAATTAAGGGTTTGGCTAATGTAATGGTAATGGTTAAAGATCTTCACTTCATAGGCACAAGATACAGGGTTTGATTCTGATCAATGGTCTTACATGACTATTAGTTTTCAAAGTTTGTGAGACCGCAATTGTAAAGACTAATTTTCATGGAATGTTTGGGTTTTTGTTTCACATTGTTGGCTTTACTTCAGAAATTTCATTTCTGGCAATTCATAGCCATATTATGGAGTATTGCAGTCAGAAGATAGTGAGGGGCTTTTGGGGTTCGGATTTCATTGCCTTCAGAGGACTCATGCTGTGTGAAGGAGCCTTTCAAGGAAGATTATATGAAGTTACTAGGCTAGTGACCTGGAGGCCCTTACAAGCCTAGCCAAGAATTTAGCCCATGTTCTGACAAGTCAGCACCCGATGCTCCTGTACAGTAGAGACACAGGTAGAATCCCAGGGCTGTAATTTCTGTTCCCCATTCAGTTATCCAGGTTACGGTTAAATAGAGTTGATGAGGTACTCTGATGTGGCGTGGGGGTCTATTCCATAGTAGGGGGAGTCTCTGGGCAGGCTAGGTTGCGCATGCGGGTTACCAAGGGGAGATTGACTTGTGGATAGACAGTAGTCCCATCAAGATGGGGTCTGATATTGCATTTGTATACTAGACAGAGGTCAGCTCTGAGAAGTCTGTGGGAGACTGAATAGAGGGACAGGGCTATTCAATCTATGTAGGGTAGATGTTTGAGGCCCTGGATTTTCCTGGTGAGGAACCTCTGTGGTCTCTCCAGCTGCTGCGTGTGCTTTGTGAGATGCATCCTGAAAGGGGCATTATACTCAATAATGGGTCTTATAAGGGAAGAATACAGGAATGTGATGATCACCTTAGCCCTGGATGAGATACCCTTAGTAATGAGGTGGACCATGTAGAAAGCTTTCCATGCAATGAAGGCAGTATGGTGGTCAAAAGTCATTTTGCTATCAACCTGGGCACCCAAGTCCCTCATGACTGATTGCATGCTTAGGACCTTGTTTTTAATCTGATAATTTGTGGGGACGTCATTCGCCCTTCCATCACTTGCTCTGACAGGTTGAGGGCAAGGCACATATCATCAGGAGAGCTCAGATAGAGTTCACTTTAACATTACTCTTAAAGTGGGGTAGGCAGGCAAATGTGAGGTGGGGTAGTGCTGGGGGTCAAGCGGGGTAGGCAGGCAGATGTAGGGTGGAGATGGGTTTTCACTGAATCTTTCATCGTCTTTACTAATGTGCTTGGATTCCTTCACACTCGGGGCCACAATTGAGATTGTTTGTGCAATTTTTCATTATTTGTTTCCTGAGAAGTTGACTGGCAGTGTGTGGAAGCCTGCAGCATTGGTAAATATGGAAATGTTGGCACTGGTTGCAAGCTGCATGGTCCCCAAGAGGAATATTGGTTTGCCAAGCATGCAAGGTGAGTTCTTACCATCATGCAGGGACCATACCTCTCAGTTATCCATGATTTACCCCTGGTGTTGGTAGACAAGTAGGGATGTCCCCCACTTTGACTCAGTTTCAGCTCTATCCCTGTTAATCCTTCCGCAAATTTGTGACTTTTGCAGGGAAGGTGGTGAATTATGCTTATAATTTAAAAGTCTTAATGAGTTATAAACTTGTCAAGGATGAAGTTACTAATACTAATACTTTAAAAGTGTCCTTGACTTGCTCTGGATTTGTCCCTGATACTGTTGGAATTTGTCCCTGATAGTTTGGGAGCCATGATGGAGTTTTTGTTAATTTTCCTTGATGGGTATATGTTGTAGTTAGAGCTGCTTGTACAGCAAGAAGCACAGGGCACTCTCTAATAGTGCCATAGGTAGTTCTGCACAAATTAAATTTGTTTGATTGCACAGGGATATCTTTGTAGGGCTTGTTTATAGAGATGATGCCAGACTGTTTTGCAAATTAAGTTAACTTGGTTCATACAGTGTGATTAGGCTTGGATGGAAATTGCACAGTTATTCAGGTATTTTGATGTTTACCTTTCAGCCGCAGTTACTGCTGCTGGTGTTGTAAAACTGCTCACTGCATGATGTTCCTTTAATAGGTACAGAGGATTTGTAAAGGAATGCAGTGGTGCTGGGTTATTGAGGATAAGGTGTGTGGGGCAGGCTAGCGGCTGTACGGTTGATTGATAAGTTAGGTCTTTGGCAATGTTTTGGTTGGTGGTTACAGAGGACTTATATTTTTTTCTTTTCTTTGCAGATGGGTGGCTACTGGAGTAGTGCGTAATGAGGTCACAGATGGGGAAGCGCACAGTGGACATCAGTTGGTGGCTGGAAGGAGGTGGACTTGAAAGGTGCTGGATGCTGCTGTGATGGATGTTACTACCAGTGGCAGCTCAATATTGTGATTACAGTTTATGTAGCATCTATGTGATGGAGGTATTTTAGTCATTCAGAAGGTGGTTTGTGGGTCAGCATAGTTTGGTTTAGGGTGGATGTTGCACACCAAATGATGTTTAGCTCAGCCCTCCTGTTATGGGTGTTTAGGTCAGAAAATTTTGGTAACAGGGAGGGGGAACAGCCTGGTTAGGCTGGTGGGTGGATAAAAGGGATAGGCTTGCCCTCTTCTGTTCCCCCTCTGGTATTGGATGTTTATTTCAATGAGCTTGGAAAGGAAAGTGAGCAAATGGAGGCTGATTGATAACCAAGCGAGCAGCGGTAAGGATGCTGCTTATTGGTTGGATGTTTAATTCAATAAGTGGTAAATGAAGTGAGTGATGGGATGCTGCTTCATAAGTAAATAAGTGAGCTGAGGTAAGGACACTGCATATTTAATTGGATCTGTAATTCAATCAATGTTAAATGCAATGAGTGGCGGGACGCTGCTGCATAAGTAAAGTAAGTGAGTGGAGGTATGGACGCTGCTTACATGGTCAGGATGAGTGAGTTCACACTTTCCTGATTAACATTACATGAATGTTTATGCTGTGATTAAAATCAGTTATATTTTGTTTTAGTTGTAATTAATAACTATGGGTTAACAAAGTTATGTTTATGAAAGTTCAATAATGGTTGTCAAATGTCATTCAGTGTGATGTGTTTATTGAAGGGGACCAGGACAATATTTGATTGACTCAAATGAACATTCCCTCTTTTTTGCATTCTAACTCTTTTGCACCCACAATAAACTTTCCACCAATTGTGCATTCTACCTTCTAACAAACCAATTTATCCAGAGACATCTTTGGGGGGGGGGTTAGATAAATATATTAGGAGTTAAGAGGGGAGGGGAGATGAAAGGGTTAAATCAGAATTAGGGATATTTGGGAGGAAATGAGGTAAGAGTAGGGAGGAGCTTAAGGGGTTTCTGCAAGTGTAACTGAATAGGAAATCCACATTTTGGCATGACCTTGCTACCCGCCCTCCCATTTTTGGAGAAATAATGGAGACTGTGGTAATTTATCAGTCCAGGTAGAGTGGAGAAGAGGGACAGGTTTGCCCTCTTCTGTTCCCCCTTTGGTATTGAATGTCTATTTCAATGATTTTGGAAAGGAAAGTGAGCAGTTAGATCTCTACAACATAGAATGCTGATTATTTTATGTGTGGATTTCCCACATGAAAAGTACAGTGTAGAAATCACCTCTTATGGATCTGCTGATTCCTAATTGTGACTCAGTATAACTGAGAATCATAAGTAATTGTTTGACTGTAGCTAGGTGGGAGGTTGCATGTCACTGCTAAAAAGAGGCATATCTTGGTCTCCATCTCAGTGAGGTGTGCATCTTGCTCTACATGTTGGTAAGGAGATTTATCTGTTTCAATATTGGGTGGAGTGTGAAGATAAATGCAAAAACATGGAATGGTGATGCACATTTTTTTCTCTCTCTGAAATATAGAGGATAGCATGTGAAATACTTGTTCCAGTTGTAGTGAACATCAAAGAAACCAATTATGGCAGTTCACACATATGTACAGGAAAGCAAAACACAATCAGGTGAAGATGATTTGTCATGGACATGAAGGAGACAAAAGGAAAAAAGGGCATAGGGAATAGTTTTAAAAGGGCATCCAGGAAAGAGATGAATAGTTTGTCTGAGAAAAGATTTTGACAGTCAGGCTTGAAGGCAGGAGAGCAGCACTGAATTTTGAGGGATGTCAGTAATTGACACAACACCCCAATCAAATATAGAAAATAGGAAAAACAGGGGGTTGATAATGATGCTGCTGATGATGACGATGACAGTGTCAACAAGTTGAAATACATGTGTGACTGACTCAGAAAACTGGAGTGTGCTTTTCTTCTGTAAATTTTGTAATAGGTTGTTGAACACTATTTGTCCCGGTCCCCTTCAATAAACACATCACACCAAATGACATTTGACAACATTTATTAAACTTCCATAACATAGCTTTGTACACCAAATTCATTAATTACAGCTAACCATCATATAGTTGATTCTAAACACAGCATAGCATACTTGTAATGTTAATAAGGGCAGCATACCTACTCACCCTGCCCAGTAAGCAGCATCCATACCTCTACTCACTTACTTTACTTATGAAGCCCATCCTTGTAATATTAATCAGGGCAGCATACTTACTCACCCTGTCCAATAAGCAGGGTCCATGCCTCTGCTCACTTACTTTACTTATGAAGCAGCACTCCATCTCACTTCATACACCATTCATTGAATTACCTTCAACAAAATAAGCACCATCCTTACCTCAGCTTGCTTATCTATTCATCAAGTTTCCTCCAACTACTCATTTCCTTTCCCCAGATCCTTGAAATGAACATTCAAACACCAGAGGGGAAAAACAGAACAGGGCAAGCCCATCCCTCTTTTCTGCCTACCCTCACTGATAAAATAACCCCAATCCCCCCAATCCACCAACATAAAAGAGGGTGGGTGGGTAGCAAGTTCATGCCAAAATGTGATTGCTTACCCAGCTACACTTGTCTAAACCTCTTAAGCCCCTCTCCATCCTTATCTCATTTCCTCCTAACCATCTCTGCCTCCACTTAACCCTTTCACCTCCCCAACCCACTTAACTCCCACTAATATCACCCTAACCCCTCATGAAGATGTCCCGGGACAACTTGGTTTGTTGCCAAACTTCATTTGTCTTGGTCCACTTCAATAAACACATCACACCAAATGGCATTTGATGACCTTTACTAAACTTCCATAACATATCTTTGTACACCAAATTAATTAATTACAACTAACCATAATATAGTTGATTCTAAACACAGCATAACATCCTTGTAATGTTAACAGAGCAGCTTACCTACTCACCCTGCCCAGTAAGCAGCGTCCATACCGCTGCTCGCTTACTTTACTTATGAAGCCCATCCTTGTAATGTTAATCAGGGCAGCATACCTACTCACCCTGCCCAATAAGCAGGGTCCATACCTCTGCTTACTTACTTTACTTATGAAGCAGCGTCCCATCTCACTTCATACACCATTCATTGAATTACCATACACCAAATAAACAGCATCCTTACCTCAGCTTGCTTATCTAGTCGGCAAGCTTCCTCCAACTGCTCATTTTCCTATCTCCAGATCCTTGAAATGAACATCTAGACAACAGAGGGGGAACAGAAGAGGATAAGCCTATCTGTTTTCAACTCCAACCAGCCTGACCAGGCTGTTCCCCCTCCCTTTTACCCAAATCTGTTCAACCCACTACCTCTCATAAAGGGAAGGGTTAAGCCAAACATCATTCGGTGTACCTATCATCTGTAAAGCACCTTCGAATCCCATCATAAACCCTTGACATACCATCACTGAAACATGGCCTAACGAAACTAAATAAATTGGAATTACCCATGACCCCACTGTACCATTGGAGCATCCACACTAAGAGAATACATACCCTTTTAACATTCTTCCTTCAAAGCAGTAATCATGGCTCAACCTGAATGGAATGACCACCTATAGCCACATTAAAAAAAACACCGACCATAACCCCGTGATCTCGAATTGACACCCAGTCAAGGGCAACTGGTATAGAGTCTCAAACTCAGGACCCTGTTAACTGTAGCATATCACCTTAGCCCACCAAACTACCCAGTTCTGGATGTGCAGAAACCCGATTACTGTAGAGAATAGTCTAACTAAAAAACGTTAATGACCTAACAATGTGCCAGAAAACTAGCACCCCTTGATCTAGTTCCTGAAAACTCACCTATGCTCAGCAGTGAAGCACTCTACATGCCCAGCCATAAACACTCCCATTTCACTCATTACCAAATGCCAATCTGAACTAGGACCCCAAGCCACCCCACTCAGAACCTCAACTCACCCCACTCGCTTCCTCCTAGCAACCGTCCTAGCTAGAACACTCAAGTACTGACCATCCTTAACCACTGCTTGTCCCTGGCCTTTCTCCTCGAAGGCTCTTTTCCCTTATGTTACCTATACCTCTAGTAAGAAATTAAGGCCTGACCTATGGCAGCCATATCCTGCAACCAAATTGCCTTTAAACCTTCTTGCTTCTGTGTAAATAATGCACCTAGTTTCTAAAATTACACCAGCACAGCCACCCACCTACCATATTCCCTAAAGCCCTACTTACAAAATTTCACCCAAACCGCATGTGGAATGAGGCTTTAGCCTAAAAAGTTCCTGTGCTCCTGTTAATGCTGTGACTCTACTCCTCCTGTGGGATCCACACACTCTCCATAAACCATTCCCACCAATTTACCCTGGCCCCCCACCTACCTTTTCCTTACTCGCCCCCCATACCAACACAATGCTCATCTCCCACACTACTTGAACACAGTGCTCTAACATGCCTTAATAAGATGATTACTCAGACCCTCATTGTGCCCCATTCCAGTGGTGAGGACATCCTTCCATTCAAAAGCATCACCTTTCAGATCCACTTTCCAGGCCACTGCATGATGCCTTCTGCGCTTCAGCAATCTGCAAAGAAAAGAAAAACAATAACTTTTATGTACACACCTACCAAGAATTGCTTAACATGAAAGCACTAACAAGAGCCCTGTCACCCCCATCAAGCGTTGGGATCAGCCCCCCCCTTTTTATATAAATGTTATGAATCATATCCCCTTGGACAAGAGTGATAGGTGCTACCCATAGAGATAAAAGCATCACCCCAGAGCCAGTAGTCTAATGACTCTAATGACTCCCTATGATCCTAAGATTGTTGTGACTCTCCCCACCTACCTGAGCCCCATCCACAGTGATGTCCCATGATGAGCACTAAATAAAATAAATTACATGCAACCTCATCAAACCTACTGCAGGAACCCATGCTCTTACCTCTGCTTCTAACAGGCCACTGACCGTAGTTCACTCTGCACCTTGTCCTTTGTATCCTTGGTGTGCACAACTCTGGCATCCAAGACATCCACAGCAAGCCCCCTTCTCAATCATTTGGACCTCCTTGATTCTGGCCAATCAACCACCAGCCACTGTGTGCCTCCACCTAGAAAAGAAAGAAAAACAGTAAATTCCCAACATTCTTGTAACCAACACATCTCAATCACAATCTTAAGCAGAGTCAAGAATCTACCGTGTTGACCCACTGTCCAGCTTCTACACCTGCCCATGACCAAAATCCCCAAGAAAATGACCTCTAGGAAGCTTCACCTTTGAGTACTTGTTCTACAAATATCCCTAATGCAACCCACACACAGCAGTGGTAGATAACATGCCTGCTATATTAGAAAGATACCCACCTCACATACCCATTCCTCTCAGGTGCCACTCACCCGGGGAACACTCTCCCGTTAGACCACACCAATTATGCCCAAACTGAATTCTTCTACCATGAAGGCCTGTTCTATCAGTACAATAATCACCTGATACTTATCCTGACCCCCTGTTAAAGCTGTAATATACCCTGAGAAGGAGACCACCTCCTACCCATTTGAACCACTGTGTAACTAAACAATTACCCTGTCAAGTCTTGAACCCAAGAACTTCTGAACTACAACATAGTGCATTCATCCAGTAGGTCACTCCAGTTATTTGTACTTGGATCATCCATACCCTCAATCTGGTATACCCTTACTGCAGGCTTATTATTCTCCCCTCCCTCAAATCCAAACACGAGGCAAGCCTGACCATTCTACGAAATAACTGTGAGATCTGTCTTCAAACAGGAAGACATGCCAGACACTCTGCATGAAGCACAGGACCAACACCCACAACTGCTCTCAAGCACCCAAGCAGCTGCTCCACAGACAGCACACTAGGCCAAGAACCACCCCACCTGCCTGCTCAGTTCCATACCCGCCAAACTCAGCAGCTACCGAGCCAACAATGCCCAACAATGCACTCCCTGACTGAAATGGCAAAGTCTTTCTCCCAAAATCTGGGCAAAGCTGCACCTCAACATGAAGCCACCAACAAAAGCCACCAAGACGTAAAACTAGAGAACCTCCAACTATTGCTCTTACAGACCCCCAGGCCAATGCAACAGGTCCCGCACAAGTAGGAAAATTCCTAATAATTAAAGTCAAGATGGACATGCTCATCCAAGCCATGCTGTGGGAATTCCCCTTGCAAATTGGGAACAAAGATAAATATAAAGTAAATCTAGCCACTGAAACACCTAGCCTCTTCAAGAACTGCTACCAAAAATAAAAAGTAGTTGTACCCAGGAATATTCCCTAGACCTCAACAGAAGCCTTCCTACCTTCCTTCACTATCTGTACTTGAAGCAGAAGTAAGACAGATTTTTTTTCTTATATTATTTAACATATTCCCCTCCCCCCATCATTACCTGTCTCACTAACTACCCTTAGTTATAGTCTTTCAGCAGGCTAATAAATGAAAGGCCAACAACAGGAAATCCATGCAGCTAGACCTAAGCATGCATGCCTATGTGCTAATCCCATATACTTCTCAAATAGCAATACGCCTCTGACTTCATTCAGTCAGAAATGTTATCATCCTCCAGTAGGCTAGACTCCCCCATGACCAATCCGCTGCCAAGATGCTTCATCCACAACATGCCCTCCCAGAGAACGTCCATGACTCATGTGCCTGAAAAGCCCGCAAAACAGTCTCAGAGCCCCATCACCTCACCATGAGAAACAAACGCAAAAGCCACTGCCATCGAGCACTCAACCCCCAAGGACAAAGAAAAAAACATGTCCACACACCACACACCTCTCAACCTCCCAAAGCCAGCAATGCGAACAAAAATGTCAATCACGAGGGGACAATAGCTCAGAGTAGGGACAGGACCACCATGCAGTCAAACTCGCCCCTTTTCCTTTTTTTTTTTTTTTTTTTGCAGATGACAGCACCGCTCCCCAAAAAGAGCCAAACGGACCCACAACCAATCAAGAAGATAAAAATATACTTCATCCTCCCTCAACTCTGCCCTCCCTTCCTAACCACCAAGAAATAATTTGCATGTTCAATGAGCAACCATCTGCTGGCAGCCCGTCGAACACCACAAAATGTCCCCCGTGACTCCAGTGGGCACAGACTGATCACAACAAGCCACATACAGAATCATCACCACCCAACTCTGGCTGCACTAAGCATCCCTCAAGAAAAGGACAAACCGACAGGCCCCGACCACCCAACCTGTATGGCCACCGCTCACCCACTAAAAAGCACCAGCTGGAACACCCCCAGCCACTACCGCGCCTGTCAAGCCATAGCATCACGACATCTCTCAGCCCATGAAAATGAGTCAGCAGTTCCAAGCCAACTCCAAATCAGGAGACAAACCAAGCATGCCACCAATGAACCCAGACCATGAGCAGTGAACTGACTAAAAACATCACACCTCCAACCACCATGCCCTCATCCCGGACCAGTATCTGCGAGACGCTCACTCTGCAGAGCAAAAGCTCATTTTTTTTTTGTTTTTTTGTTTTTTTAAACCTGTTGCCTCTGCACCGCTCTACAGCTGTCTCACTGCCATCGCTGCCATCGCCAGCCACCATTACAAAACAACTGCTCACCAGTCAGAAAGCAAAGTAGCCAACCGCAAACAAGTCAACTGCAGAACATGGGCAACCACCCTCCACACTGGCTGCAACCACCTCTATACTTTCAAACAAAATTCAGCCAAAGCCTGTAACCCACCAAACCCACAGTGTACCTCAGAGTCATGAACCATGGACAAAGCTCAAAATCAGAGCAGCAAAAAATACCTGCTAACTTCCACCCCCATCGGAAAGGAGCAGGGTAGGAACCAGCATCGACACACCGCCAGCAGATGCAACACCTAGGTGATCGCATGACTGACTGACAACTAGACACCCACTCAGGCCACCCCATCAGCCCACCAGCAAGAAATCCAGGTACTCCAACAGCCATGAAGGCCATAGTTGAGAGGCATAACAAGCGAGCAATCCCCACCACCCCCTTCGAAGAACAACCGCCAGCACCGGAAGGCCACACATCTCAACCAAACCATGCAAAATGGTGTTAAGCCACTCCGATTCCCTAACCAGCAAGCCCCTGACATGGAGACACTGCACCCCACACCTGCACTCAACCAAAACACACACTCCTGACCTCAAACTTCAACTGCAGCAGCTACCATTTCTTTCTTTTTTTATTTGCATGAAACAGCCGATGAGATATATATATATATATATATATATATATATATATATATATATATATATATGTAGACATACATAATTACAGACCCTACCTACCTATAAATACCTCCTCACTGCCACCACTACTGACCCAGGCCTACCTGCCAAGTCCAGTACCTACAGGTCGCCTTGGACGTGCTGCTTGCCTTAGCAAGTTCACACCAAAATGTGATTGCTTACCCAGTTGCACTTGTCTAAACCCCTTAAGCCCCTCCCCATCCTTATCTCGTTTCCTCCCAACCATCCATGTCTCCTCTTAACCCTTTCACCTCCCCAACCCACTTCACTCCCACTAACATCACCCTAACCTTTCATGAAGATGTCCCGGGACAACTTGGTTTGTTGCCAACACTCTTGTTGAAACACTCATCAATGTGTGTTCTAACTGCATTAACTTTTTTGTTTGTAGCTAATATCTTTAATGAGGTTAGATTTGTGTTTTGGGGTAGTCTATGTCCAATGGTTTGTTTGGGAAGTATTGTACCTTTCCTTCTGCTTGAAAGAATATTTTGCTGTGGAAATAATTACAAAAAAAGTTCACAGACTAATATAAATATTGAAGTGTCCTAGGGCAATGTTTCTGTACTGCAAATAAATGTTGGATCCAGTGATGTTGATGTAAGGGACAAACTTTGAGCAATAAGAGATAACTGTACAGCGGTTTGCTTCATGGATGGTGTGTTGTCCCCACTCTGGGTGAATAATCAAGGACACTGGAGAGAGACGCTCACTTAGAACAACCATGGATACACCCAGTATTTCCAGATTCAGCTCTCTGCATCAAGCATAATTTGCCTTAACAGCACACTCAGCCCAGGGTCTGGGATACCCTCTCTGTCTCCACCCAGGTCTCCAGTAAGGTTCCCCACTGGCACAGTTGCATAGTTAAGTCCTCATCAGAGTTAAGTCCTCCACTCCTCTCTCTGTAAAACCAGTGCCTTGTGTCCCTGCTCCATGTTGCTGACACACACTGTGAGATTTGATTTTCACACACGTGTGCACACACACACACACACACACACACACACACACACACACACACACACACACACACACACACACCTGGGAAAGGCTGGCACAGATTTACCCACTATGCCCCCTTCTGGCAAGACTATAAGGTAGTTATCACTGCCACCAGAAACTATAAAGCCAGTTACCTAAGGCACTTGCAAAGGTAATCAGTTATACTCCTTGAAATAAATATTAATACAAATGGTAATGTTGACCAAACAGCCAGGCTTCAGGAGTGGCCACAGTGTCACCAATAGATACAAGTACTCTCAGAGGTTAAATATTTCTCTAAAGGACCAGCCAGAATGAAATGTTTAAATACATTTAATAATAAATAATAAAAGAATATGAAAATACAAAATATCTATTTACAGTCAACACTAACATTTCAATCACAGAAAATATTAAAAATAACATGGCTGGAAAGATTCACATAGTTACACAAAAACAATAATTAACTATTCTGACTATATTTTCCTGAGTGATCTAGAGAGTCATCATTCCCTGATTACTTACTAGAGCAAGGTAAGATGAAGTAGGTAAGGGGCCCTTCTATGTCAGGTTCCAGGAAACAGACTGCCATAAGACTTCTGTCTCAGCTAATATTAAAACATTATTTCTGTACAAAATGACATCACATACATCTAGCCATCTGACTTCCGGTTCCTATGCAACCCCCCCCCCCCAGAAACTGCCAGCATTTAGCACCTACATGTCAATAATACTCACGCAAGTGCTTTGCTCAGATGTGATACAGCTTCTAAAAGTCATAAAACAATTACAAACTTCTGCTCCTTCTACAGAGACTAACAAACCATACTTCTTACAGGCATTGCATCTCTGGCTTCATTCAAAACTGTGAGCTAACATCCTTATGGTCTAGGCCCAGTAATTTAATTTCTTACTGTTTCTCAAATCAGTTGGCTTGAGATTAACCTATTTTCTTTCAGTATTTTCTGTTACAATATATATATATATATATATATATATATATATATATATATATATATATATATATATATATATATATATATATATACATATATATATATATATATATATATATATATATATATATATATATATATA